>NW_010264235.1:0-43278 GCF_000690775.1 Eurypyga helias
GAGGAGAGGAGAGGAGAGAGGAGAGCTTGCTCCACTCTGGGGGATGGGTCTGCCTGGTCACGCACCTATCCATCTTCCTGTGCCATGTGCCAAGCACCAACCTTAACTGATGGGTGCAAATGATGTTTGAGCTTTTTTGTTTGTTTGGTTTGTTTTGTTTTTTCTTTCCCAAGCAATCTGTTGTTTCTTTCCTTCCTTCTTCCCTTCCTGCACTTTCCTGCAGCTGATCTCCATTTCTTGTATTTTTGCTTTTTAATTCTCATTCTCCATCACTTTTCTTCTCTCTCCTTCACCCGATCTTCATCATCTTTCCCAAATCATTAATCTCTAGCTGTCACTCAGCCCACTCAGCCTCGACTAGGTGCTGGTGGCTCTGGATCGAGTCTGGCAGCAGGAGTGGAAACAAGTAGGGTGCCCTGAAACAAGCCCTGGCCCAGCACAGGGCAGCAACAGGCTCACTGGTGCACCCACACCAGGGTCTAATTGCATACCCAGGATGGGCACTATACAGATTTAGCATTTGAAGGTAGCTGTCTAGTCTGAGCTAGGCATCTCGACTGCATCTCAGGTCAATGTGGAAAGTCTAAGGGAGAGGTCTGAGGTAGGAGGGGTGACTCTTTCTCTGGACTTGCCCATATTTCCACTACCAGGTGACCTTAGACAATCAACTTTGACTAGATATCCAACTTTCAGATGACTACAGCTGCATAATAGAAATATCTCTCTAGAAATTAATGGAGGATTCATAATTCAGATGGTTGGATCATAAATTATTTACCCTTTGAGAACTCAAGTTCTATCAGCCATTTCCACTAAGATTTTTGGGATATTTTATTAATTTTGCACAATAACCACATATTATCATACTCTTCTCCTATAGGTGTCTGAATAAAGTACAATCACTTCCTGATATTGTCAACTAATGGAGCTATTCTTGTGCTAAATAGGTGGAGGATTGTGTTTTGGAGCTAGAGGCTTTGTAGACAAGTCTCACTCACAGTTCATTGTATGCATCATTGCACAAACCCTGAACGAAGTTTCTCAGCATCCCACGAGTTCCTAGCATACCTGGCCCACAGCTCAGCAACCCCAGAGGTGTGGGGATGTTAAGTGATTTACCAAGTCACTGCAGACCACAGTGCTGGAGCCCAGACTCTGGTTAGAGTGTGGTTTGGTGTGGGTTTTTTTTTTCTTTTTTCTTTTTTCTTTTTTCTTTTTTGTTTGTTTGTTTGTTTTGTTTTTTCCTGGGATACAAGGGACACTGCTTTCTGGAAGCAGAACTGAAATTCAGTATTTATTATCTTACAGAAAGAGCTGTGTCTGGCTCCTGCAATGAAAAGCTGTCCATTTGCAGAAACACTGTATCTGGCTGTATTAAACCAAGGAGGAACTGGAAAATTTATCTGTCTGGCTGCTAACAGATTGAACGGAGAATTTGTATTCCAGCCTGTGAACCCTGATCAATTGGCAACCTGTTCAACCAGGTTAGCAGCAAGGCACTTCTAGGCTTGCTCAGAGATGCACCTCTAGGGGTGGACGAATTTAAAACAATAAGTATTAGGAAAAAAATTCCCTGAGAATCAGGGCTAGTGGGGGATTTTTTCAGTGTAATTTTGGACATTGATACCTAAATCCTCCCTAATTCCTAGATGTATTTCTTCGAGTTGGTCATTGGCCAGTGAAGTATTTTGTTGTGTTAAAAATTGCTTTAAATATGTATCAGATATGGGATCTGAAACTCACTTGCATGAGTTTCTCCTCTTAGCACGGAGTGACTGAACTGAGATGCACCATCTCTCTAACCACAGTGTTTCCCAGCAAGATGAAATAATCATGACATCAAGCCAGAACTGAGACATTACGAGATTGGGGCCCGATGCCCTACTTCTTGTCTGCCAAGCAACATTTTACAGCCTTTTACAGCCCTTCTTCTGCTGGTAGATAGGAGGCTCTTTTTTCACAGTAACTGTTGTCACAGACGTAGGGCAACATCTGATTCAGGCCCAAAGCTACAGTGAAGAGCTAATCTTAGTGTTGGTGTGCATCATACAGCCAAACTGCAGTATTCGTCAGGAACGTGTTTCTGGAAAGTGCATCCGTTAGTGGTATGATGGACAGAAAAGCCATGTTTATCATAAGATTTAGTGTAACAGAGAGGAATGCATGCAGGGACTAAGAAAAACATGCAATGTAAATAAATGTACAGGGACAGCGTATGTGACACGGAGGATGGAAAGGCAGGAACAGGATCATGAACACGAGGAGATGCTGTCTTTTCAGAACAGATCACCAATATGAAAACCTTGGTTGCTTCATCTGTGAGACTGAAGCACCAATACAGTCTTTTAGTGTGAGCTCTCTTGAGACCTCTTCTTGAACAGTTATGTTTTTGTTGTATCACCATGCTTGAGATACATTAAGGTATATCGAAGGTGCAGAATGACGGCACAGTGTGATGACAGTGGCCAGCAGAGAAGGACATTGAGTGACTGGTGATGGAGCTCCAGAACAAGTGACAGGGAATTGGCATAGAACAGGGCACTACCATCCTGGAGTTACATGAGGTACAAGAGAGAGGATGTGCTTCTGATGAGTATGACAACTCAGTGAAATGAAAACTAAAGAAAGGTTTCTTGGCCCTAATTTTAACCAAACTAGTTCTTTCTTCCTTGCTCTCAGAGCACAATACCCAGCATATTGAATTGTGTGGTTACATGCAAACAGTAAGCATGCTCAGCACTTGATTTCAGCACAGCACGTCAGAAGTCAGATCTCTACAATGTGTGTCAGTGTGTGTGTGTTTCTATTCCACAAGTGAGGAAAGATCCCCTTTAATTGCTGCGGGCAGGCTTGTAGGCAGGGATCTGCAGGCAATGGGGACAATAACAATAGGGTTCAGCTTGGAACAACTGGAGCACAATCTGTTTAAAAAGACAAAAGGCAGATGTCTTATTTATGTCAAGAATTTTCATATTTAAACTATGCTTCCAAGTGAAACATGCCCTCGAGGAATCTCTAGTGATGTCAGACACTCATGGACTTCATTTCTACAGTGGTGGTGCAAATGGAGCAGAGAAAGCCAAAGCAATCAGGAGCCTTCCCCCTTGCACTGCTGCATTTACCTTACAGGAAGGGTTACACGTTTGCCTCCTCTCCCTAAAGCACTGCTTCATGGCACTCTTCACGCGAACAGTGCATTTCCATAAGTGAGCGGTGACCTACATTCAAGGCAGAAGCCTCGCTGCCTGCTTTCGGAGTGCTTCCTGGCTGCCTTCCAGCTCAAGCCTGAGATTCTCAGCATTTCATTTCCTGGCTCATCCCCATCGGGTTTGCCAGGGACTGGCTTTGCTGAGGAGTCTCTGCATGGAAAGGTCACTGAGAAAAGAAGGGTTGGAATGAATTTTTGTGGTAGGCTTAGACACTAGTCTGACATAAGTTATAAAAATATAGCCTACAATGAACACAAATGAATAGGCAGTGGATAAATTAGCAGCCTGGTTAAAATCTGGGCTTGTGAGAATCAAGACTGAGATTCAGTCATAGAGTGTTTTGTTCAAACTTTGGCAAACTTCTACCATTAACTGAATTACTGAGTTAGAAGTTTAATGTTTGCCATTGATGCTTCTTCCTGCTCTGTACCTTCACTGACAGATGAAGCTACCAGCCTGCGAAGCAGTGTGAGAGCATCGGATAGACAAACAAAAGCGCCATTGCAAACCTTTTGCAAGGGAAAAATGACAGCGTCTGAGCTGCATGCACGATTAATGTATTACTTCAGTTTTACAACACCAGCAACCTGGCTATGAACTTCCGATTTCTGGTTTGGGTTTTGTTCTGCAAGTGAAGCGGCTGTTCAGAGGGCTGTAGGAGTCATGGCAGGAGCATATGAATCACCAGCACCTTTCAAAAGGACGCTCTGCTCAAAGTGTGGCTGTCCCAGTGTCGGGGTGTCATGGAGACCAGGCAGACCAAAACTGAACCAGAAATTAAATAAATGCGTTGATTCTGCTCAGAGATAACCATTTCTAGAGAAATCTATGCTATCTATTCCTTTGGATTCACACAGCACAACTTGACAAGTATTTCAGAATAAGGAGCACTGGCTGCACTGAGAACTTCCGCAGCTATGAGAGAAACTGAACATTAGAACATGTTGCCTGGGCTCCAGAAGAGAGTTCACCCTTCCAAATTACCTCTGCCAGATGTGAAAATGTGCATAGGCCAGGGGAGCACATTCCTGTCCACCCCACCCTGCCATGCTACATGAACACATAGACCAAAAGGGGAACAAAATAAAAAGAGCAAGTCAAACCATCCATAAAAAAAATCCCCCCAAACTTACAGCCCAAGGACTGAAAATTTGGCAAACCAAGGGGAACTTTTCTTGACTACTGTGCAAATAGGGAAGATATAAGAATGAGTCATTAGGGTTTTGATAGGGCTGGTTCAGACTTCATATCAACTGGAACCTGTTTCAGACAACTGACTTCTTTCTTTGACACAGACACCAGAAAAGCTGACGTGGCAGAATGAATATAACAAGTGACCATGACTTCACAAGGATCCTCTTTCCCAGTAAGCTGGCTACTTTCTGGGCAGCTACTGACTGCTGGCAAGTGCTAGCCTTAGTTCGTTTTGTTTTTTTTCTTATCATCAGCCAACTGGGGCAGCCATACATGAAGCTACTACAGCATAAAAATAGAACAGGAGTGATATGAATAACAGTGGTGATGGGAAGCTTTGAGATGCTGCATGTTTTGACTCCTGGCTATTTCCCTTAGCCAGGAGGGATTTACCACCTTATTTTGCAGTAATCTCCCTTTCCAGAGGGCCTCACTCAGGCTGCTCTGCCTGATGGAGGAGAGCAGGCCAGGACAATCTGAGGCTTTGAGCAACCTGGTCTAGTGGAGGGTGTCCCTGCCCATGGCAGGGGGGTTGGAACCAGATGATCTTTAAGGTCCCTTCCAACCCAAACCATTCTATGATTCGATGATTCAATGACTGGTTTGGTGTCCTGCTTGTCCCTAAGCAGCAGCTGGGAGACAGAAAGCTTGTGCTGGGGAATCAGACCAGGCCCCGAGTGCAGTACAGCCGAGCAGTGCTGACCCACCATGTCTGGGATGGTGTTAGGTGTCCCCCTGAAACACCCCTTCTTTCACTTCCATTTCTGCTTTCACGGTTACAACGCACCACAGTGTTTTACGTGTTCCTCTGTATTGCTCTGTTTGCTTCTCCTTTTCTTTCCTCTTCCTCATCTCTTTCCTCCACTTGTTTTCTTGTCGTCTCATTCAGCGTGTGCTTCCTCTCTGCAATTCTTCAGAAATCACTGCTACCACCCTCCACTACCAGCATGCGGGGACCCTCACCCTCTTAACACTGATATGAGCTCAACCACCACCACAAACCTGGTGGATGAATGTAACCCCCAAACTGTATTCTGGTTGATGTGCTATAGAAAAAGGCAGGTTTGGGCATGAGGATCTAAGGCTTGCCGGCTGTGCTTTACCTGTAGAAATGTAGCAGCCAAACCTACACAGTGCTAATGCCGGCTGCTAGGTCCAAAGCTAACACTGCCCTAAACCGGGGGTTTAATCTGCAAAAACAAACACCATTGCAGAACTGCTTTGTCCAGCAAAGAATTCAGTGCTCTAATTTTCCATGAAAAATCATGGGAAACTGAAGAACAACACCCTGCCCCCAGGCACAGCATGAAGCAAGATAAAGACAAATTAATAGTACTGGGCTGCTTTCTTGGGGAAACCACCTAAAGCAAATTTGGATGCTAAAAAATGTTCAGAGGGATAAAAATATCAAGCAATTTTTAGTTCAAAATAAGACGCCAATACTCTGAAACTTGACTATTTCCTCAGCCCTTAAAAGTGAGTTTGCTTATGGTTTCATCTCTACTCTTGATAATGTGAGAATAAAAGCTTTTCTGAAAGAAATAACATGCCCTTGTGCCCTCTCTCACAATCCAAAACAAGAAATGCTCCTCCTCTTAAAGCAGAAGCACATCTTTCACTTAGTGCTGTAAATTGAGAGGTCATGTGTTGGTATCACCAACCCATGCCCTGATGTCATTAAACTTTCAATTTCCTTCTTATCCAGCCTACTGGAAACCTTTCCAGGATAACCAAGGTGACTGAAGAGCAACTTTAACACTAGCATCTTTTCATCATGCTTGTATAAATTAAAGGCATTAAATATCATTAATAAATATAGACTGCACTCGGACATCAAAAAGAAAACTCATCTGGGAAAATTCCTGACATTAACTCTTCCTTTCATCTGTTTTGACTTCTTAAAAGGAAAAAGAGAAAAATCTAGTAGCTATCTTAATTTCTTTTAGATTATGATCATTTTTAATCAAAAACAAAAGCCTAGAATGCTGAGGGGATGTGAGATAGTTCAGTTCTTCTCAAAGTAAGGAGGGTAGAATAAATTTGAGAATAGGGAAAGGGATGGACCAGAAAAAAATCTGTCTCATCTTTGTTTCCATTAATTTTCTCCCTATTTTGGGGCCCTCCTTCGTCTTTGGTGGCCATAGGATGAAAGAGCAGAAAGAGAGCATGAGGAAAACTCAGGCTTTGTGCAGCACCTGCCCTGTGTGATGGCATGGCAAGCTGAGATTGGGGCCACAAAAGCTGCATCAGCCCCCCACCACAGAAGCACTCCCACAAGGACAGCACCCAGGGGAGGAGCGAGCTGGTGGGGTTGGATGGGAGAGCAGGGAGCTCCTGCCAGCAGCAGGAAAGAGCACAGCAGGGCAGGGTACTAGGCTGAGCTGCAGTCAAGCTCATTTTGCCAAAGCTGGTGATAGAAGGAGTATAAAATGCTTTTCTTTAATACAGGCCTGATTGTTTTATGGCTATATTGTGAATTTGTATCCTATTAGTTAATCGGTTTAAATGGATTGTACAATCTGAAGGAAACAAAGAGGCAGGCGTGCGCAAGACTGCAGGGTGCAAATCCATGTTACAACCAGCCAGTTCTGAAAGGGGGATTCCCTCTTCCTCCTCCCTCCTCCCTTGTGCCAGCACTCCAACTGGAAGGTGCTCAGCCAACCCCTTCTTTTGGTACGGTGAATATTTGACCTGTTTTTTTCCATTGGGAAGCCAGGCACCCAGAGGATGCAGGGAGACTGCTATTGTCAGCAATGACGTGTGGATCAAGTCAGCCTGGGTGCAAAACTCTACCCATGTCAAAAATGGCAATCTTGTCATGAACAGTCTCTCTTCTCGGGTCCACAGGGGCTATGTTTCAGGCAGAATTTCTAAGTGTTGTTTAGTTTTGGGTGTCCTCGTGAAGTCAGTAACTACTCAGTTTGCCGAAAGAGCTTGGAATACAGTTCTAGGCATGTTCAGAAAACAAAAAGGAACAGTATCTCTTCTACCTCTTTCTACTGACACCCTTTGTGCATCTCACTAACACGGCTTAAACACTGTGATAATGATTTAATTGCCTACACACTACCAGTTAATGCTGATTAAAAAAGAATTAAATCCTTCTTGGGTTTCCTGGATTGAAGTTTGTGTAGCCCAAGTCTTGGCCTCAGAAAAAGAAAGGGAATGTTGTTTTCTTCTTTTATAAAAGACATATGGTATTAGGAGCAGGACAATTCCCAGGGACTTGAGTGGCCAAGGAAATGTGAGAGCAGCAATGCAGGGGGTTGCCACTAATGCTGTTTTCTTGGATCCTGCTTCAAAAACAGAATTGCAGTTTTGCATGTGCCTGATTGCCACATGTCCACATCTGATGAGCAAAGCCAGGATTTGTTCATGAACATCATTGTTGCATGAGAAAATGGAAGACATAAGCTGAGACATAAGCTGACACATGCAAAGCTCAAATTTCTACACTAGCTACCATAAAGCTAGCTTTACAAATGACTTTCCTGAGTGCTTTGCAGGCTAAAAAGATAGAAAAATATTGGCAAGAATAGTTTGAAAGATTTCAGAGCAAGGAATTTAGTGCCCAAGCATTTAAGAATCACTATTGTACACAAAAAAGCCTGACAAGTGTGAGTGGGTGGGAAGGAAAGTCAGCCTGTTCCCTATGCAAAACCATCATCAATAAGAGCAGAGTGACGGCTGGGGTGTGAGAAGGAGGTTACATTGTGAAGAACTGGGATAAGTGACACTGCAACAGCTGCAGTCAGTATAAATCAGTTCAGATCTTAATCATCACTGTATACTGCAAAGGCTGTGGAGGAAAGGGGCTGTTTATCGCTTGGTGCTTCTCCCTCCCAAACTGTCACCAGCTGCCCTACCCTTCTGCTTCAGGGGCACAGCCTTTGCAGCCTCTTCTTCCTCCTCCTTTTTCAGACTTTACCATGTGTTGCCTTTTTCCTGGCACACCATTTTGTCTGCATCCCACCACTTGCAGCCTGGTGTGACTATCTAAGCTAGTGCTGCAGACCTTCACTACCAGTGTCCCATCTGGTCCAGCCCAGGCCCACCAGTTTCCCACGTGTCCTCTTCGAGTTGGGGTGCCTTCACTACAGAGCCCACTACCCTCTGGTAACAGGCTACTGTGCAGCTCTTTGAATGCTCCCTTGAAAATAAGTGTCCTCTGCTGTGTTGCCTACAAAAATCTGAACTGCATCGAGGAAGTGGTAGCTTCAGCTTGCCGTGCCGATCAGTGTTGCCTCATTTGCTCTCTTATTTGATCATCCACATCCATTCTGTGCAACTTCCACTTAATAGGACCAGGAAAAGCCCTCTGGTTGGAGCCATGCATAGTAGAAACCACAGATGAGGTTCCTGAGCACTACATTGATTAAAATTATAATAAGCAGAAATATAAAACCCATTATCAAGAAACATTTCACCTGGTCTGTCTTGACTGAACTGTTGCAATCTCAGCAGTTCTGGCTCTTCCCAGTTGTCTCAGCACAATGGGAGCAGAGTACTCAGTCCCATATGCCCCAGTAAAAATGTGAAGTATGCAAGAACAGCCCGCCCATCTCACGGGTTAGCATTTATTCAGGAACCAGTGAGTACATTTTTTAGATTTCTCTTGTGATAATCAAATAATTAGAGGTCACAGACTGGGAAGGCAATCAGGGGAAAGGGTTCAGACTACTGGCCGAGCTTGCTGGTTTTCATGTTTCCTCCCCAGTCAGTAGAGTAGTTTTCTTCCTTTCCTCCCTGAAACGCTTTCTGCCCTGTGTCATGCAGTTACACCCGTCTTCCTGGGGTGTGACACAGGCATGTTCAAAACCTCCTGGTGACAGTAAACAGAAAGAAAGCACCAGAGAACCTATTCCTGTCAGCCAGTTGGGCACCATCACGCAGGTACTGTGGGTGTAAAGCCTGGTGAATTTTCCATGGTAAGCTCCTGCTCCCTTGCTTGCAGAGGATTTCCAAACTCTTCTCTGCCGGAAGCAGAATGTTGTGTTTGCAAATGAGAAATCCTCCTCTGCACTTTTCTCATCTATTATCAGTGATCTCTGGTGCGTCCAAAGCAAAACAAACCCCAGAGAACAAAAAGCACTGAAAATGCTGCTTTAGACCACAGAAGTCTCTTGCAGTTGCTGACTGTCAAGTTCACAGCTGGGACACAGCCTGTATTTGCGGCCAGCCCTCATCACTTCCTCAGCAGCTCCCCAGATGCTCCCGCGCATGCCAGGGTGCACTGGGGACCTGAATGAGCCTGTGCCATGCAGGACTCCGTGGAGGTGCCCAGGAAGGCACCAGGAGCAGCCTGCCCGGTTAGCACCCACGTGACCCTTTGGTGGGGACACCGGAGGGGACTTCCCCAGGGCTGCTAGAGAAGGGCAGGGGTTTCAGGGGCCACAGGCAGCGGGAGGGGAATGTGAGGCTGAGTACTAGTGGTGGTGCAGGCAGCTGCCCCCAGGAGACAGTGGGAGCAATGCCAATGAGTGGATCTTGCTGGAGGATGTCATATCAGCTGTTTCAGGAACTGGCTGTAATTTTAACAGCAGTCTTTACTGCGGTAGACCACTTACTTCCAGCACAGTCTTGGCTTGTGGCTCTGCAGCTAATTCTGCTGTCATCTGTTTAGAGTGGACATGCCACAAAGACACAATGACACAGAGCTGACAATGCCATAAAGAGGGTGCCACCACTGCTGTAATGGGAAACCCGGGCTCCTCATCTTTAGGTACATTGACCTCGATGGCACTCAGTCAATACATGTACTTGACATGGAGCAGGTACACTTGGACTGCTTGAAGGTAGGAAGGCACTTCAGAGGCATCTGGACAGGTTGGATCGACGGGCCAAGGCCAACTGTATGAGGTTTAACTAGGCCAAGTGCCGGGTCCTGCACTTGGGTCACAACAACCTCATGTCACACTACAGGCTTTGGGAAGAGTGGCTGGAAAGCTGTCCAGCAGAAAAGGACCTGGGGATGTCGGTCGACAGCGGCTGAATATGAGTCAGCAGTGTGCCCAGGTGGCCAAGAAGGCCAATGGCATCCTGGCCTGTATCAGGGACAGTGTGGCCAGCTGGACTAGGGAAGGGATTATCCCCATGTACTGGGCACTGGTGAGGCCGCAACTTGAATCCTGTGTTCAGTTTTGGGCCCTCACTGCAAGAAAGACATTGAGGTGCTGCAGCGTGTTCAGAGAAGGGCAACGGAGCTGGGGGAAGGTCTGGAGCACAAGTCCTGTGAGGACCTGCTGAGGGAACTGGGGGTGTTTAACCGGAGGAGAGAAGAGGAGGTTGAGGGGAGACCTTATCACTCTCTACAACTACCTGAAATGAGGTTGCAGAGAAGTGGGTGTTGGTCTCTTCTTCCAAGTAACAAGCAATAAGACAATAGGAAATGGCTTCAAGTTACACTAGGAGAGGTTTAGATTGGATATTAGGGAAAATGTCTTCCCAGAAAGGGCTGTCAGGCGTTGGAACAGGCTGCCCAGGGAGAAGGTTGTGCCCCCATCCCTGAAGGTATGTAAAAGATGTGTAGATGAAGTGCTTAGGGACATGGTTTAGTGGTGGACTTGGCAGTGTTAGGTTAACAGTTGAGTTTAATGGTCTTAAAGGTCTTTTCTAACCTAAACGATTCTATGATTATGTGTTTCTATGACTCATATCCCTGCACAATGCTGCTCTGGACAGCCACTATGCTGGGGGGTGGGAGACACGGGGGGAAAGATCCCAGGGTAAACAAGAGGTTTAGGGTTATCCAAATGGTACAAGGCAACATGGAAATTAAAGTCCTAAGCCACCTCCCATCGCCTGTCTCCAGCCTGCTCCCAGGGAACACCCCTGGGAGAAATGTTGTCAAATACATGTTCTCTATTGGAAATGGAGATGACTGTAAACCTACAATGACCTGATTTACCATCCTTTCCAAAGTATTTCTTGGTTCTTCTTGTTAGCCATTTAAATGCCTGCTCCCTGGGTTGGTTTAGAAAGGCATTCAGCAAGCCTTCCTGGGGATAAAACAGCCTTAGCAGTGTTTTGCATCTGAGCCAATGTCCCTTCCTCTACCATCATCACCCCAGGATTACTTCACAGCCAGCAAAAGCAAAAAGCCCGAGACAAAAGCGATGACAGCAGTTCTCCAGGCTCACATGGCCCTGGGGCTCCGCAGCTGGGCAACAGCTTGCCTGTGGAGTGGAAAGTAGAGTGGTTTCCTCCCATAGGGTGGCCCAGTGCCTGGGGCATCTCAGATGATGTTCCTGCTGCAGAAACAGTGTGGGGCTGGGGTTTCTGGTGGCTCTCCCCAGTGAGCTGAGGCCTGCTACACTGCAGAGGGGTGCTGGCTGGGCAGTGGTCTTGGCTGGCGACTCCTCTCCTGGGGAGCAAACTGCTAGCGCTACCAAGAAAGTACGTGTCCAAGCCTGTATGTGCTGTCAAGGATCCATTTGAGAAGGGTTTGAATGTATCTAAAACCATGACTGCAGTGGTGAGCCTGCTACGCCTCTATGGCGAGAGACCCCTTTGCTAAGTATGGTCAGGAGAGGCATTTACTTGTCACTGTGCTGTGGTCCCTGCAAATTCATCCCCAGCACTTTCCCGCTGCTTTCCTCTCAGATAATATTTTCCCAGCACAAGAGAACTAGCTTCATTGCCTCTCTTCCACAGAAATAAAACATAAACAGAAGCACAATATAAACACATGGGTCTCCTGTGTAAAGTTCTACTGAGCAGTGCTCCTGCTCAGGGCTGGGTGAATCACCCTGAGCGGGGTTGTTTCTAAGCACGCCGCATATGTGCTTTAAAGCAAAATAGGAAATACCTGTGCTTCAGTCTTAGAATAGTCGTGCTTGAATCAAAGCAGACGATTCATAGCCAGGGTCGGGTTCACGAGAAAGGGCGAGGTTGCTAGAAAATCATAATGATAAAGCTTCCTGTTTTTAAAGATGAATTTCAACAATGATTATTGCTGCCTCAGAGGAGGAAATGGATGCCTGCTAGCTAAAAAGTACCTTTAGGAGATCTCCCTGCACTTGTGTGCCAAAAAGTCACACAAACAAGTGATTTGTAGTGAAAATAGGAACAGGCTTCCTTTTGGAGTTTTCAGCTGCAGCAAAATAACTATACACTTGCAGAATTAAGGCCGCTCTGTTTTTTCCCTGTTACGTAAACTTTAGGCTTTCTCCTTGACAACTCAGAGTGCCCTTAAGAGCTAGAAGTCCTCAATGTCTTATGACTTTATTTTCTTTATGTACACAATGATTAAAACAAAAGACAGCTGTTAATTTCAGGAAAAAATCCACCACATAATAAATCTTATCTGACACACCAAAACAACTGTCCTCAGGCAGACACAATTTAATGTAAGTTGTCTGCATTTGGTACTACTTACAATAAGAAGATGCTATTTTTTTTAAAAATGTATGGGAAAATAGGCTGCACACTTATTTTTTCTTCTTAAATGACACTTCACCGAAGGCACAACGTGCTTTCTGTGTCCTGAAATAAGTACCCATCGATTGTTTTTCACCTATGTCATCATGTGCTTTTGCCATACAGGTGGCAGATTTTGTGTTTGTTCTCATTTTGCTGTGAATTACCTTGAGTCAGCCAATCAGAAGAGGCTGAATCACCTCTCTGCACCTTTACAGTGCTGGGAGGAGCAAGGCAGGAGGAGGCAAAGCACTGGGTGTTTTCCTGGTTTTCCAGCCCAGAAACCATTGTACTTTACTCCAGATCAGAAGGGTTGAGAGCAAGCACATGATCACCTCCTCTTCCACCTCGCCATGAGCTGTCCCCATGGCAAGCATCTGCTTTGCTTTTTTCCCCTGAGATGTACTGGAGATGGGGCCCTTCCCACAGATGGGCTGTCGTGTAAAGCCCGGGCTTGTCCTTCCCAGGGGATTAATCTGCACTACACGTTTGAATTTGAAGGGCAGCCATAAGAGTGAACGGACACCTGGAATAAAGCTGGCTTTCATGCACTCTGCCCTAGTTTTGACTGGAACAGAATATGATGAGAACAGTTTTAATAAAATCATCTTGTTTCAAAAGAAGGCATCCACCATGGGACACGTTCTTCAGCAGCTGCCATGGAAGTGTTTCTTCAATGCTTCCCCATATAAAGAACCATATGGAGAACCCAGAGAACCATCAACACCATCATGTGTCCCCCCAGTTGCACGAAGAGTGCCCCACCCTCACAGGGTCATAGCACCACAGAAACAACGACAAGCTGATGTGCCACGAAATTCTTCACAGAGAGGGTAGTGAGGCACTGGAACAGGTTGCCCAGAGAAGCTGTGGATGCCCCATCCCGCGAAGTGTTCAAGGCTAGGCTGGATGAGGCTTTGAGCAACCTGGTCTAGTGCAAGGTGTCCCTGCCCATGGCAGGGGGGTTGGAACTAGATGATCTTTAAGGTCCCTTCCAACCCAAACCATTCTGTGATTCTATGATTCTATGATTCTATGGCATTTGTGGCATTTACTGGGACGAGCACATTGTGACAGAAGCATGCAGAATTTCATTGCAATGCTTTGACACCAGCTCCAAAATGCTCAGATGTGAAAGGGATCCTGCCTGGATGCGTTAGCTCCTTGACAAAGCAAGCTTTGCTTTCGTTTGAACCACTGCTGTGGAGAACAGCGCAGCAGCATGGAATTCAGGTAGCTGGAAAACACTGAGTCAGCCTGCTCGGTTTAATAATTTCTTAGGTTCTGTGGGTAAACTCTGTGAAAATCTCTGCGGATTTTGAGGGAGGTAAGACTTTATATGCCAGGTGCGGTAGAGGATTTAGTGATTCTTCCTATTTATTTCAACAGTGCTGCAGAAGGTGGTACGCCGGGTTCTTTGTTGCGTCCCTCCTACATGTCTCTGTTCTTGGAGGCTGAAGATAAATTCAGTCACCTTGAATCTCTTGTTTTTTTCAGGGTATTTTTTTGTAGAAGTAAGTAGGTGATTTGATACAAAAAAAGGTACAAAGAAGGTAATTTGCATAGATTTAATGTTTCAGAAATGAAGGTACTTATGAAATGGTGTGTGAATTTGGGGTTTTAGTTTGTATTTAGAAAAGTCAAGTTTGAAGTTCGGATGGAACTAGGTGCGCTTTTCATACCATTTGCTGGGCTCAGCAGATGAGAAGTACAGGAATGGATAAACCGTTAAAGAAAACATAGAAAGAAATCCCAAGAGGTCTTTTTCAGGTTTGTTTGCTTTTTGAAAAACACCTGCAAACTAGTAGAACTCAGATTGGCTTCTTAGCAGGTTCTGTGCATTTAGGACTTATTCCAAATGCAGGCTTGTATATCTTCATGATAAAACTTTGCAAAACCCACTGTAGGATGCCTATACTTTCTTCTGGTTTTATATCGCTGTAGCTCATCTCCTGACTGTGGAGTTACCACCAATTCACATTTTGAAAACTGGGTAAGGCTCATTCATGAAGATCTTGCCCCACTTATATAATTTTTTAAATGCCTGGATTTGGTCAGGAAATGCTGCTTCCCCTGCTGGGAGCACATCAACTCTTTTGTTGAGTACCACGTAAAATATCAAGCTGCTCCCTGTTGCAGAGAACTGATCTAGTAAAAATGCACTCTGTTGATTTGGACCAAAAGAACTGCTGAAAGACTAAATAACATTGAGACATTCCCTCCAACCTCAACCATTCTGCGATTTGAATGTTTGTGAAAATTTCTGGAGGGTTAACTTTGTCCCAGAAAACGCTATGCCTCATCTGGTATATGCTTATCCATGCTGCTGTAATTTTGCCCTGAGAATTTCTGTTCTCATAGCTGGCATGACATGAACATAAAATCAAAATAATAAGATAAACACCTTGATGGAAACTATGCCATGTTCAACAGAAATGCCATTTTTTTGCCTAGGCTATGTTCAAATCACACTTGATTGCTGGTGTGTATGTCTGGTATTGATCATGACAGTATCATGCTCAATAGTCAAACAGGAGCCACAACTCTTCTTATCAAATATAGTCAAGGCCCCAAAACAAAATAGCCAGCCCACTTATTCTTATAAAATACATTTGTTTTTCAGGTATGAGCCAGTATGCTGTATTTTCTACTGTGCTCAGCACCAAATAAAACTAAAGCTGGCAGTCCTCCTATTTCTGCCTCCTTCTAGCCACTGGGCTTGAATACCCTATAGCCATGTTCCAGGTGTATGGACTGAGGGGTGGGGTTTTCAAGCCACAGGGTCTTTCTAAATTAACCTACTCTGAACTTGTGGCCATGAACAGATACATGGACACACAACAGGTGGTCAAGCCTCCCTGGAGAGAGAGTAACACCAAAAGAGATTCACATAATGATCAGTCTGGGCAGTGACTGGTCAGATGAGTTTTTAATAGACCGAGACCCTGGTCTAGAAAAAGAGAAGCCTTTCTGCAGCCCAAGCACATTTCTAAATACACACCCAGAACTCAAGGAATCTGGGGTGGGAACAGAGTGATTTTGCTTCACAAAAAATACTTGAAGGCCTTGGGGAAAGATGGAGTGAAATTATATTTCTTAATAGTCTTATTTAATATAGTTGAAGGGAAACTATTTGATTCTGTGATATAAACACTTCAGAAAAAACACAACATAGAGTGTGCCCTGCAAGCTGGGGTTGAAGACTACTTAAACTTCAGGATTCACTTCTACCCTAAAGATCCTGAACAGTAATAATACCAATGCACTTCTGATCATACGTTTCCATTCACTAAGACCGTATTTCCATCCCTTAAAGGTTTGAAACCACCAGCAAAAATTGTAATTACTGCCTCGTTGTGACCCAGCTGCTGGTTCACTAGAATTGGGCAGGATCAAATAACTCTTAAATAACCCAGCTGACCTAGCACAAGCTTAAAGAACATAAGAGCAGCAGGAGAAACTTTTACACTGGGATTTTAGAACAGTTATACTGAAGGCAATTGCACACCATTGGTATAAATCATGTTTAACACAGCTTAGCTGCAATGAGCCTACCGTTTGCCATGCAAGCTCTGAGATGTCAGAAGGATGTCAGCCCATTAACATTCACTGCATCCCCTCTTTTCATATTCTTAGGTATTTTATCATGAGACTCTTATTTACTTTTACACACAAAAGTAGTTTTGTGTGTTTGTTGGTTAGTTTGGTTTATATGTAAATGATCTTTTACAAAAGACACTGGTTTGTTTTTCAAGCATTTAGAGCTAGCTATTTAAGCTAACAGTTTGGTTATACTTTGGTTATAGAGTGATGGCTAGCTCAGCATATTAGTAGAAGTCATTGCATATGAAGTACAGAACAAGCAGAGAGATTCCTCAGTCATTATGAAGAGTGTGTTACATGTAAGGTGTAGTCCAGACCTAACAACCAAGGGATGGTCAAAACTTTAGCTAGGTGGAAAATGGCTCAAACTTCTAAGAAATGGGAATGAAATGATAACTTACACATTTTTGGTGGTAAAAAAAAAAAAAAAGGCAAAAAGGAATCCACCAGGATTCCAGACACCCTGTTCCTTTATGGGCAATCGGGAAAGACGTGGAGTCCTGTGCAAAGGGCAAGCTTAGTTTAGCAATAGGAAATTCATTTGAGAGGCCAGTCAGTAAAAGACTCCTCCAAGTCATTTGCTAACCTGGATTAAGGAAATACTTTAAACTCTTGTCATAGACACCAGCTGCAAGCCCCTGCTAGGAGAAATTCAGCAAATTTTCTTCTTCCAAGTTGCAGTGCCACCCCATGCCACCCCACTAATCCCAATCTTTGGACTGTGAATTAAGAAAAGGTTGCTCATTTGACATATGGCAAACAGAACACCATTTATGATCTTAACTTTAAAGTGCCCAGCTATAGATTCTCATCCAAAGTTCATGCAAATCAAGAAGCTGCTAGAGCTGCATAATTATTTATTTCACAAGGAATTAGTGGCAATGGGCACTGACTTCCAAGCAATGAGAATTTGGGATTTCTCCTTAACTATGATTAGGTTATGGATATTTGTCTTTCAAAAATATTTAATGTGCAGATTATTTTGCAGTGAAAGCAAAACTCTCAAGCACTAACCAGATATTGAATTGATGAGCAAGGAGCAGTTTGATTTCTCTTCTGCTTTTGGCAGCCTCTGGGATTACTTTTGCTTTCAGAGAGGCAAAGCTGAGCAACTGTTGTAGGGTATTCATTCCCAGCAAGCAACCTGTTTTTAAAATTCAAGCAAACATGAATCCTCCCCAGTGTCTGCGAATTCCAGACATCCAGCTGGGTGCTGCTGATAATGAAAAGGAACTGACAGCTACATCCCAGCTGTCCTGAAGCAGAGTCAACTTCTCTGTTTTATAAAGAGAAAGCCATCCCCAAGTCTTGCCGGTATTCCAAGGGAGGATGGGGGTGTTGGGCATGAGAAATGGTGTCTGGCATGGGTGAAAGTAGAATAGTATGTGGTAAAGTCAGAGATCTCGCAGTTTCATGGCTGAAAAAAAGCAATCAGCCTTTTAATGTTGAGTAAAGTATGAAGCGATCCATCAACTTCACATGTGACATATTTCCTTTCCATTCACATCCTTGCCCAGTACACTCTTCTGAACCAAAATATTAGTGTTGGGGCTGGATGCACCACAGAGGGTGATGAGAGGATGATGGAGGTAGAGCAATACCCTCCAGCAGCGCCAGGCCCCAGCAGTAATGCCTATTCACCGGTGTCCTCCTGAGCGTGTACAAATGGGGTTCTTTGTTGCATCAGCTGCTCTGCGTGTGACAGGGGGGCTGTTTCGGAAACAGGAGTTCCTTGTTTATGCTGCCCTGAGGATGAATGAACACATCCTTACTGAGTAAGGTATCCTCACATTAAAAGTCCAGCATTTCAGCCGTGAAGAGTTAAAATTGCCACAGCCTTTTTAAAAGATCTATCAGTTTTGTGACTGCATTCTTGTCCCTCCCCTCCAGTTTCAGTGAGTAGTACCTCAGTGCTTTGAATGTATAATGGTGCGGAAACAGCAGTGGGTTACTTATGTATGCTCCTGCCTGCTTTCTTCCCAGGCAACTGATTGCTCTTCCTAAGGCACACCGCGCAAACCTGCTGATCATAACCTTACCTGGACGTGCTGTCCTTACAAGGAGGTTGCTGTCGGGGCTGCAGCATCCCTCAAAGATACCTGCAGCCTCAGTTTGCTATGCTCAATCATTTTTCTGTGTGAATTAACTCTTATATTTTTTAAGGTTCTAAAAAGATGTTTTGCTGCATCTCCTCTCCCCAGCCTATCACCCCAGTGGAGGAATTTTTGTAGGTCTTGATTGCCTCTATTTCCTAATAATTACTTGCTAATTACCTTTTGCCAGTGAACGTTTGCTAATAATTATCACAGTGGTATCTAAGAGAACACTTCCTCCCTGTAAGAAGTATGTAAGATATCTATAGTAACCGTGAAATCTGGTATATAGAAATTTTTTGAATGGAATATCAATGCAAGTTAGCAGTGGATTTGAATGATCTGCACATGACTTTTTAAGAGGCAACTCAGCATAGACGCAGTCAGAAAAAATATTTTAGACCTAAAAAACAAGTTTTCCATGCCTAATTTCATAAATGTTGCCTTTCCTTGACAAAGGACATTGTTTCCGGTGTAGTCTCTACTGCTGAAGGCTCTTATTCTACTTTTACACCTGCCATTAGCACATCCAGGTGAATTAAAGCAAACCAATCCAATACCACAGTGGGTTCTAGAGGGGACAGGTGACGCTGTGGGATGCTCCCACAGAACAACCATGCTGCTGACAGCCATAGAGAAATCTGGCGAAAGCTGGCCAGAAGCCAGGGATTATGGCTATTTGTCCAGCTCTCCTTCCTACGCAGGTTGTTGGCTGCATCATAACCTTGGATTAGTCAATGTTACCAGAGCTGTGTGAGCTGCTCCTGCAAGGTGTGCAGCGCAACAGTGCTGCCTCTTGTCTGCTGGAGCACAGAGGGAGAAAGGAGGTTCAGTGGGCACTCGGAGCGGGAGAGCCACCATCCAAGCAACAGTTTAACCTACATATGTACTTTTCTACACAGAAACGCTCTTTTGCAATTCCTCTCCTGCCCCCACCACCATCACTATTGCAGATGCTTGGTTTCTGTGGGGCAGAGGGAGGAAGTGGGATTTAATTACTGTGTCTCAAAAACGTGGTTGGTTTTTGTAGCATTTTTTCTTTACTACCTAATGGTGCCACTGAGCTCAGAGGCAGCATTCACTTTTGTTGCAGAGATACTTACACAGACTGAGGAAGACATCGCTCAGTTGCAGGCCAGTGTTGTGTTTTGGTTTTTTTTTCTCCTCCCCATAGTAATTTTAAGCACCATGTAATCTGTGGTACAGAAGTACATCTACTTATGTGCAGGACAGCAGGGCTCTGAACATGTAGTGCACAGAACACCCAAAAGAAGATTCTACCACTGCTGAAACAGTCCTTTCAAATCTTTGAGCCTAAATTAACCTTGCAGTTTTCATGTAATTGGCTGGAGTTTATGCACCATAATCTCATTTATCTTCTCTTTCTTTCTGTTGTCACTTTACCTCTGCGGCAGAGCTGATGCATTGATATCAACATAAGGAACACTGAGGAACAGAGATTTATGCCACAGAATGTTTCCCATACAGCAATTGCAGGATAACTGGAGAAGCAGAGTTGAATGAAAGACAAGCTACGCCAGAGTACAAAGATCTGAGCCTACCAACCTGAGGTCAAACTGATACCTTCGTTCATTGAAGTTATCCTGCATCTGTCAACCAGTCATCATTACCCTTCAATGCATCAGGAGCAGTGCAGATACCATGTGAGTGAGGGGAAAGGTAACAAAACAGCAAGTGAGAAGCCCAGGTTTGGCAGCATGAGACTGCCTTAAACACCTAAGCTCCCTGGTATAGCCAAGACCAGCGTGGAGATATTTGGACATGGGTCACTGGACGGTTCCCCAGAAGATGGCACGAGGAGCTGCTAGGGTCTCACATTGAGTGTGGTGTGAGGGCTAGTGCTGAAAGCCAGAAAGCAATGGGGCTGTCAAGGCTCACCAGAAGAAAGTGTTAGAGGAGGCTCTCGTTCCCCACAACCTGCTGTCTCCTATTCCCCATCTCTAGTATTGTGGTTTGCACTAAAATTCAACCACCACTGGCATTTCAAGATGAGGAAAGGGACAGCTTCTTGCAAGGATCCCTTCGCCCCTTCTAATAAATCCACCTCTGATTCATCAGGATTGAAAGTCATGGATGGGAGGAAAGGAAAAGCGAGACGATAGGTGACGGTCATGGTCTGCTCGAGGATGCATTACACAGGTGGGGTCAAGGTCACACTGTACATGTGAAAGAAGAATCCATTAGTGTCAAACATTGAACAGTGGAGGCAAATTTTTGTAGGGGGTTTCAGTACTCAATTATGAATGCATATTTACTGTCACCTACTGAGACAAAACATTCCTGAGTAGGGAAGGGATAGAATTTTTTCTGTATCTATGCAGAAGAGAAGTTACTCAGATTAAATACTGTTTTACACATAAGAACTGAAAAACAAGAAAATTAGTAATGTAGCCTTTTATCTAAAACACTAGTAACATTTCTAATTTATGGTTTTTGTGAATTTATGTATCACTTGAAATTATTGTGAAAAGAATTTGGATACATAAATTTTCATTTACTTGCTTGGAAAAATACTTCTTACATATAGCCCCTGTTTAAGCAGCAAGGCTAGTAACCTTAGAAAAGGACATATATTATATTCCTTGAATAGATGAAATAGACACACATAATGGTCAGACAAATCTTTTGTGCAAATATGACCTCCTATTTGGAATGTTATTTTGAATATGATTATTTATTTACTCAAATATTTACAGTGTTGCTGAATTTTGCAAAAATTCATGTGAACTAAAACCTACTTGTGGAGTTGTTAATGAATAGCAAAATAAAAGTAGGTTTAGACACTGCTTCAATTAATGAGCTGTCTTATTTCCAGAAGTACTCAAATACCATATTGCTACGTTCACCAAATGCATTGAGAGGGTAATAACTGTGATTAATGAGCTATAGCAAGCGACTTATTAGAAGGAACTAAATATATCATTCTTGCTGACTATGAACGAGCACCTGCAAGTATTTATATGGGAGAACGTGAGGTCTTAAATCTGATGAACCACTGAACAAAGGTTGTGCCCTCCAAAAGCATCACTGAGATTGACATGTCTTCTGGATCGCCATATCAGTAAGGGTGAATGACGATGGTGGTGTCAGGCTTGAATAGAGATAAAGGAATTATTAGCCTGGTATCAGTTTGGGAATAAGTCAGTAAGGAAGAAACAAAGAATCCAGAAGTTTAATGACAGAAAAAAAATTCTTAAAAATTCCTCAAGTGAAGAGGAATTCCCATCTTTGGGGTAAATAATACTGTTGGCATGAGCTGGCCTTTGCTGGCAAGATGATGGTGAATGCCACCAAATATTTGGTGATATCCTCTATCACTTTTGATTCCACAACTTTGCTATGACATCTAAAAATCAATTTTACCTCCTATAGGCATGCAGTACCCCAGCTTCAACATGAAGCAAAAGATCCCAGAAGAGACTTTACATTGTGGCTTCTTTCTGTGGTTTCTCACTCTTCCCTTGACTACCAAGAACCTACAAAGTGAAGGCTGAGCCAAGCCTTTGTAAGACAGCTAGGTCACTACCCAATAAATGCACCAAGGAGCTTCTGAAGAGAAGTTTAATAACCCTTCTGTGTCAAACTTTTCAGCTGCAATAACGCGAAGACATGTAGTCATGCCTGGGGATGGGAGGGTGGAGAAGGAAGTACTTCTTCACTCTCTTACTCTCTCCACTCCAAATTTTATAATTTTTATGGGTCCAGGTTTTTCAAATGCAACGGAGCCTCCGCCCCCATTCTCCCAAGACATGCTATTGCCTATCCCAGTGCTACAGTAGGCTGTGACGTCTTCTTCCCTCCTGTTCGTTTCCAGCTGAAACAGAAGAGCAGGCAGCAGCATGTGGCTGGCACAGAGAGGAGCAAAGGGAACTGCTTTTATTTTCTGCACATAGCTTTTAATTAAGGCTCCAGCAGGATCTTTCTGCACAGGGACCGAGATTACCTAGTACAAAATGGGAGGGTGGGATATGGAGAATAATGAATCCTAAAACACACAAAACTGTATTCATCAAATCAATTTGGGCTACTGGGAGGCCAGGGAGCATTATGGAAATGAGGCGACTGAGAAACGAAATGTCTAAAGACCCGGGAACAATGGGCTCCACTTTCTCAATCTCGTCTGGGAGGAGAAAACGCAGTGCAGGGCCTCGGCGGCTCCCACCTCCCTGGTGCTGGTGCAGCAGCTGTCTCTGCACAACTCCGAGCAGTTGACCCAGAGAGGCAATTTCTGGGTGACTGAGCGTGTACACGCTGCGGGGGTTCTGGCAGTCCCCCTTTTTTTTTTTTTTGTGGCACCACAACCCTAAATTGTTGTTGACTGCCAGGCTAAATAATTTCTCCCACTCCCTCCCCCTTGCCTGTTTACACTCTGAGATTGTTGTGGACAATTACCAGGGTTCGCCTTGGTCATTGTTTCACCAGCTGTTATACTAGCACGTATTTTGTGATTCCAAGTTTTCTACACATGCCATCCGCTCTGCTTCTTGGGCTTGTTTTGGTTTTTTTTTTTTTTAAATTTCCTCTGTTCTGTCTGAGTATTTTTCATACAGAAACCTTTAAAGCTGTGTGCAAGGATATGTTACCTACCATACCATTTGTTATTTGGATCGTAAGGGCAGGGCAACTGTTAAATTCAATCCAATATTATATTTATTGCAGAGTGTCTTAAAACATGCTTTTGACAACTTTTGGGCTATCTTGAAGCAGTAATCTCCAGGTATCCTTCCCAGTTGCCAGATGGTGGTGAACATGTCTACCAGGTCCCAACTGAATTTTAGGTTGGGATCCAAATAAGCATGATGTTGGTTCCACTCATGCCCTGTGTACCTTGCTTCCCATGGAAAGCAACCGGGCAGGGGCACAATGCTTTCCCACAGACCTCCCAGTGGGGACAAGCGCGGGGGAAGGACTGCAGGGCAGAGGGGCTAGCGGGGATCCCCTCTGACAGAGGGCTCACTATCTTAGTGCATACTGAAAGGGGGAGGGAAAATAAAGGGAAGAAGACAAGTTTATAGCAACACATCTGTGGGTGGCACAATGTCTGTGGGTGGTAGAACTTTAGATCCCAAGCTAAATTTTTCTCATTAACATGGTGTGACTGGGTATTGTCAAAAAGCTGAACTTTGTAGTGACTGCTGGCAAAATATTTGGGAGTGGGGTGATGAAGAGTAAAATGCTTAACTTAGAACTCAACGCTGCACAGCAGTGTGTAATATGAAGCGCTGTAAAGTACTATACAATGGGCAGAGCACAACATAAGACAACAACTCAAAATAAAATGAAAAGTCTTAGAAAAAGAGATGTAAAATACAACATGGTTACCTGACTTAGCCCCAGTTATTCAGCTGTGGCCAGGCGCAGGTTGTTTAAACATCTGAGAGGCAAGCCTGAGTCAAGGAAAGGTAACAAGCATCGTTTCAGTTGTGCAGCTGCACAGTTGTACATTGAGGCTATCCTGTGTTCTCTCCTGGCTTGACAGGAGGGATAAAAGCAGAGTTGAATGTAGCCATTTCTAGCTTCCTCTCTAGCAATGCATTCAAACTTTTGACTGGATAACAGTGTAGAGGAGTCCAGGACAAACATACCTGCTGGTATCCCTTGAGTCCAAGTACTGCATTTCATTCACAGAATTTTTTGTCAGCGACGCACATGCTAAACCAGCCCTGTTGCGTTCTTTTTCCATCCTACATGCACTGTATACAGAGAACTGACTGTTGCTTGAAGAAAGGATGAGAGTGGTGAAGTGCTCCTTCAGCTCTTCCCCACATCCTCAGGTGTTTTCAGCTTCCTGCTAACAATAAGGAAACATAATTTTTACGCTCTTTATTAGAAAATCCAGTAGGGAATATTGCCAAGTTCCTCCAGTGCTGGAAACCAGAATTTTGGTTCAAATCCAGAACTGAAAACAGTTTTGTGATGTCAGCCTAGGTCCCCAGAGAGCTGGTTCCTCCTGCAACAAACAGAGGAACAAAGGCATGAACAGCTGCTGTAACCAATATCTCACGGACGTTCCTTTTGCCATAGGTTGTGCTAATGCCTAACCTCCCTGTGACCAAACAGCTTGGATAAAATCTTGAACTGAATAAAAAACAAGCTGTAGTAAATGCCTGGTTACCCAATATACGTCAGCCATGTATTGTTCAGGTAGTTTGATGAAAATCTTTTTCCTATAGACTTTTGTCTTCTGGCTGATTTATGTCAAGTGAGGTTCAAGCTTTGATTAAAACACTGGCTTTGAGTGGGGTTTTCAGAATTTCCTCTCCTGTGTATTCACTCTGGTGTGGAAGTGCCTGACTTTATAAGCTCAGGCTGCAGCCTTCCCCTCTGTTACACCATGGTTAGAGCCTTTATCCTCCACTGACATAGAGTCTTTTTTTTTTTTTCCTAGCCACTGGCTTTTATACACCATATTTTGTTGATGCCTCTGCTCCCTCTCAAATTTGTTGGCACCTGTGAATGGACCCAGACATAAAACAGACGGGCAGAGAGGCAGACAGAGCGATACACACAGCCAATGTGGTTGCACAAGTGTTATTTCCTTTGGAAACCAGACAAAAGAATAAACTGCCTCAAAGTGTATTTTACAAGCCTGCCTATTTTTACTTTTTGGATACTTGAATCCTCTGTGTCCAGTCTGAGTAAAATACATTTAGCATGATGCTGTTCTAATGGGAAACCAAACAACTCAAGCCCAAGGCTATGATGGAAACAAGTATTGTTTCATGTTCAACACGCCAGAGGTCTACAAACAAAACAGGAGTAGATACATAGATGACATTAATAATTAAGGTATCTTTTGGGGGCCTTCCAACATTTTGAGCTCTCTCTTTCCATCCTGTGCTCACATACAGTGTTTCTTTCACTTCCCTTGTGCTTCTAGCATCTTCCATACAGGTAAAGTCTACCTTCTAGCCACAAGCTGCTGGGACATGGCCCTCCCCGAGACCTGGCACTGTCGCACGACGAAGGCGTTACACTTTGGAGACACTCTTGCCCTCACCTGCCTAGAGGAGAGCCATCACTTCATCATTTTGGTTTTACTTACAGCTGGCAAGCACGTTCACCTGTTTCAGACTCCCAGAGCCTAGTTAATCTTTTTGCAGCATTTGGATCAAATCCAATGCACCTCTGCAGCTGTTGATACCTTGGAACCCTGTATTTTCAACGCTCATCATGTGTGGACACCGTATATAAATGCGTACATGCTGTATTAGCAATACAGTTTATACTGTACCATTTTGTTAGTGGGGACATTGTGTAAAACTACCATTTAGAAAAAAGTGCCGTAAGTCTATCTTTATCTGAGGGAACCAAACATCAGTAGGTGATAATCCATGCTTTACTAGCGAAGCTTTGTTCAATAACAGTGATAAACACAGATTGGAGACAGACTCCATGCTATTTTTATGAGACATATTATTATTTTGATACCTTCTTCACTTAACAGTCACAGAGGAACTATAGGATGAGTGTTGATATATCCATAGTAATATTATGTCACATATTAAATTCCTGCCAACCAAACTGTGAAGTCAGACATTACTATTTCAGATGCACTCTGACTACTATAAAAGTTAGTAACTCTATCTTGGGGATTAATGCGCTTTCTCCCAAAGAAGTCAAGCCTACTTATACCTAAAAAAAATTACAATTTTTCACAATGATACCAAAATCAGTTCCTTTACTTGACTGTCTTGCATTTTTGCCAGATGAATTTCTTAGACATTAGTGTTCCTGTGAAGCTAATAAAAAACACCCCACCTCCTTTTTTAAGTATTTCCATCCCTACACTGTGCATAATTTTACCACGTATTTTTGGTAATATCTGAGAATTAGGCAGCCGAGTGTCTGTTAGCAGACCTCCAAGAGCATGCCCTTCAGTTTTGAAAAGAACTGGGGAACATGCTGTGTCAGCCACCCCGTGTTAACAATCTCAATTATTTTATGCAGCATCTTTTTCTGCTCTGGTAATAACAATCTACATTTTGTCTGTGACTTTGACAGCAGTTTGCTTGTTTGTTGGGGTTTTTTTAAGCACAGCGCTTCATAACAATCTCCAACTCCGCATTTTACTCCCCAGCACTTTCATCAAAACCTCCAGAGAGCATGCTGGAAGAACAACATTTTCCCACTAGCTTTCTTTTTGATTAGAAATTCATACTTTCAAACTGAAAATCACCTCTCTGTTCATCAGAGGCAAGAAATGATTTATGGCCAGGTTCATTTAACGGTGCCTTCTCATAAGCAAAGATAAAACACTTTGTGCACAAGGGACTAAGGCTGACGTTGCCCTCTTTGCCATTGCTGATCAATGCCTAGGCTTTGCTAGACCTGTGATGCACAAACTGCCGCTGTTTCCAAAGATGCTGGAGATGCAGGGACATGCTCTGCTATAGAGCATAGTCTTATTTGCCTGTGAAAAACCTTTGGTTATGAAAGGAACCCAAAAGGGTTCCCAGGGCAGAGCTGCACAGCCACAGCACTGTGCAATGGTTATCCAAGGCCCTCTGTCAGAGCCCTGCTGATGCCTCAAGCACTGAGATATATTTAGCACCAGTTCATCTCTGCAGAAATGGCTCCTATTTTGACTGGTACAAAACACTTGCTTCTTTAGTTCCTTTATTCTTTGGGGTCTGTTTAGCAAAAGTACCTATTTTTCTTCCTGGTGTGGCCAGTCCCGTCCGGCTCTTCTGCTGCAGAGGGCAAGGTCGTGAGACTGCTCATGTTCTCTCTCAGCCTCTGTGTGAGCAGCGTGTTCTGGCACTGTGGTCCTTGAGCTCAAACCCTTCAAGTGCTTCCTCTTCTGTTTTGACCCCACATCTGTGAAAGGAACGCGAACTCCAAAAAAAGATCAGCAGATCAATAGATTCCAAACACAGCAACTGTTGCTTCCTTCTCCCCTATGTGTTGTCACTGCTTCAGTAATGCCGAGCTCGCTTAACAGCTCAGCGAGGACAGAATCTGCCCTGAATTTCACTTGTTTACACCCTGCTGCCTGTGGCTTTTCCTTCAGTGTCACTGCCACAAGAATGACATTATCGTGGACCAACATCCAGCTCAAAAGGAGGAAGAATTTGAATTGTTTTCACACTGATAACCCAGGCGTCTTCTGCTGCAATGTAATCCACCCATCCCAGGCGGAACCCCTCAACGGGGGTGACACCGCCATCCTTGCCCCCACAACATACATACTTTCTGGGTGTCATTAAACGCTTGCAAAGCTTTATCAGCAAATTCACTTTCTGCAGCTTTTACCCAATTGTTGGGCTTGACTGGTGTCTCCCACAGCATATTCTGCTTTTCTGGGTGTACTACAACCTGGGGATCCTCAGGCCTTTCTGCTTGACATCACTTTGCCCATGGTGTTCCGATCTCTTTGCCTGTAGGGCCAGCACATTGTCCATCCTCCGCAAGGTAATGCGTCCTGCTTGGCACGGTCTCACCGCCTGCTCAGGAACAAACATGAGGTCTTCCAAGGGACTTGGTGTTTTGATGCAGCCCCTGGTGTCAGCTGGGTGTCCTGCCCTCCGAATCTATGGAGCTTTTCACCAACTGGTTGCCAGTCACCACTACAGAGGAGGAAACGGAGGAAAAGCAAAGGGACTTGGCTGGCCTAAGAGCAAAACCTCTGTTCAACCCCCAGCGCTGCCTCCCCTGCAGGCATGTCTAGGATAGGAATGAGCCACAAGTTTCTGATTCATTGCAAAATCTCCCAGTTAGCTGGTAATGAGTGATTTGTCTTTGGCCCAGGGCTATGTTAACCTCTGGGCATAGGATGCTGTGATCCCAATTTCTGTTTGTTCTGCTCACACCACATTTTTTTCTGTTAGCCAAACAACTAAGTGAGGCAGAGAAGGTTTATTAGTGCTAATGCTGACTACGTTTTCTGCAGAAGTTGGTATTACCTGCCTCAGCCTGTTTTGTGTGGGAAGGACCTACTGGTCCTGCTGTGAATAACCGCCACTGTTTTTGTGTAGCTGAACAGAGGGCTGAAAAACTAATGATAATGAGAAATGTGCCTCCTACCCGAAAGAGAAGGCGCAGTCTCTGGCTTCATTTACACAGCTACCTTCAGAGCTGATCTTGACTGCAAATATGTTCATTTTTTTTTTTTTTTTTAGTAGCAGCACCAGAAAGACATTTGCATAAGCAGAGCATCCAGACGTGAGAGTAGCCATATCTGACAGACCATTAAATGGAAATTTTATGGGAAAGTGTATTTATATGCAGTTCATTAGAGTTTGGGGGGCAATTAAGCTCAGAAGTCCCATAAAGAAACAAAGCAGAGCTCTCTACCATGAACTATATGTATGATTATATTATTAAACCATCTTGTTGCATGAAAATTCAATTTACGTTTTCCACATAATTTATTTTCTATTTAAATTGTTTTTTAATTATTCTCTAGACGGTAAGCAAAATAAAATATAATTTATAGCACTTTTAGTAACAAATCCATTGTTCATTTTTCTATGGAGCTGAACACACTAGAAAGGCAATTTTAAAGTAGCTTTAATTCAGATAGCCCTGATGTTTCCTAAGAAAATGTGTGCCAGCGCCACAGCCTGAGAGTGTGAACGCATTTCTCATTTAGCAATGGTTCACACACAAACACATGGAATGCCCTCCCAGACAAAAGGAAAGGTGCTTGCAAGGCATTTGGAGAGACTGCACAGCACAGGAATGCAGCAATAGGTAAATTCCTTTTTTCTGGTCATTGGGATTTTCATATGGCAATGATATGCTGTTGCTTCAAAGAGGAACTACCACAGTACACCAGACATGAATAGAAATCAGCATGAATAAATAGCAGACTATTTATTTGGAGGTCATATTTCCCTGCCATCACTCAGCATAATGAAGTTACATGTAAGTTAAATAAATTAAATAAATTTCTCATACATATTTTTATGCCTAACTGTTCCACAGTCCCAGATACCATGCAATCATGTAATGAAAGACAGATGCTGCTATAAAGAACTCGCAGCTGAAACAAACTATGCACAGAAATGGGAGATGTAATAGAGATGCTAAGTTATCAGATCTTATTAATTCAATGTTTGGGTCCAGAGCCATCCCATCAAAATTTTCTCTGAAGTGCTGCGATTAGGAGGCGAATTACCAGGGGCCCACTGTAGAGTCGGTGCAGAAGGATAGTCCTTGCAGAGGGGGATCTGGAGCTCAGCACCAGACAAGGGAGAGGTGAACCCAGCCCCCGGTGCCTGGCCTGCACGTTGAGCATAGTGGCAGGCATACCACCCACTGAGGCTGGCCGGGGAAGAAGCAAGCCCCTAACCCCTGCCTGGCTGCCGCGCTGCCTTGTGCCCTTTTTACTCTCCCTGAGATGGCTGGATGAGGGAGAGCTATGTGCTCAGCAAAGCTTCTTGTCACCCCTCTCCTGGGGGTCCTGTCTCCCAGGGGAGTGGTGACCTTTCTCCCTTGTTTGGAGGGTGCTGCCCTGGGCAACCCAGCTAGAGTGCAGCTCTAGAGCCTGACCTTCTCTGACACGGCTGCACAGGATCCTGGACAAGGCAGCAGCAGGACCTCTGCACCACCACCCACCACCCATCACATGCCACTTCCACCAAAGCTCCTGCTGGGCACTGACCCCCTGGACCTGAGTACAGCAAAGCCCCACACACATCAACTTTCCAAATGATTTTACTGGTTTTTTCCCCTCAGCACTGAGCAATTGCTGCATGTCCTTCATGCTATATTTGGTTGATGTTCCGTATCTTTGTATTTTTCTTTTTTTTTGTTGTTATTTTTGTTTGAAACTATGGAATGTTTTCTGAATCATAAATCTACTACTCAACGCTCTCACTTTGTTCCCCATGGTACGATTTTTATCTAAAGCTCCATTATTCTGCATTTAGTAACAAGAGAACTGTGCACCCATCTTAGCATCATAGCCAGCCCACAAGGCTTTTGTCTTGAATAACACCCAGAGTTACCATTTTTGGGTGGCCTTTTAGCTTAAACCAAGAAGTAACAGATTTGCAGACAAAAAGCACTCAACATTTTCTGTAAACCAGGTAACATTCAGATATTTTGGTGAAAGATGTGTTATTCATCAAAATTATGGTTTATGGGAAGACAGAAATTATTCCCAGAATTTAACAGACCTAGTGATTTCTTCAGGTAGAAAATATATATTAATAAAAGGAAAAAGTGTATTACTGTTAGTGTTTTTCAAAACAACATTTGGAGCAATAATTAATAATACAGGTTTAAATCCTGTAACAAAAAAAAAATAGCATTTCCTTTTAGGTCAAATAAAATATTTGGTTTCTACCAAGCATAACTTTAAAAAAAGTCTCACTTAAGAAAAGTAAACGTCATGCAACTTGAAAGTCTTTTAAGTGTGATGCAATTCAGCCAGCAGAATGAAAAATGCATGGCTCTGGTCTTAGTCTGGGCATCAATAACTGATCTGGCCCCAGGAGTGACCCCTGGAAATCATGGCTTCTAAGCCCTGATGTTATAGAAATACCTTTGGTAATACAGTATCAGAAGAAGTATTTCAGTACAGACTACTCTCTACCTGGCACTGCAAAGCCCCTTCACAGAAGACATACAATAGTAGGTAAAACTGTAGAAAGCTGCTATTTATTCTCACCCAAGTCTCAGACTTTGCAGCAGATGTCTCAGACAGGCATGAGCTTACTTGCCTTGCCTTAATTTTTCCTGTGTTATTAACTCCCTCTGCTTAGCAGATCAGGCATCACTGATTTGCTGTCTCGTTTAGATCTCAGAGCAGCTTGGCTGCAGTTGGAAATGAAACCAAACAAAAATCATCAGCAACAAAAACTGAGGGAGGGGAAAAATGAATTAAAGCTGCTCCACAGGCATGGTAATGCCAACTATGGAGATTCTACATCTTTGTCAGGGCACCTGGTGCTGCCTGAGGTGAGAGACTGGGTACTGACTAAGGGGGTGACTGCTACATTGCACCCCACAATTCCCTCCAGTCCATGGAGCTGAGAGTTCTGGCCTGAGGACCGTCCTGTTTGTCAGCCAAAGAACAAGCAGTCCTAGTGACATCTGTGACTCCCCAGTGACAAAAGCACAAGTCAAAGCCTGGAGTTCCAACTGGAATTCCAGAAGTTGTCCTTTTTTTTTTTTTTCTGCCCACCGACTGCAAAGAATGGGGAAAAAGACGCTGTTATTGGTTCTGGAGGAAATTCTACAGACCAGCAGACTAGGATCCTAGTGAACTAGGTGAACTGAACCTCATGGAATACACAGGGAGACAATTCCCAGAGCTGAAAACAAGTGGATTTTGGGAGTATACTGCACACTGGATTTAGTATAACGCTACTGTAGGTTGCAGATAACCAAGGTTCAAATCCCTGCACCATCTTTGAGTCACACAGGGTTTGAACCTAAATCTGCCAGATCAAAGTGCTATGTCTGAAATGAGTGCATGCAGCTTTCCCAGTTTCTCCTCCTGGAGCTGTTCTCTTGTGAGTAAATAATTGCATATGAAGAAAGAAGAAATGAGTCTCCAGCCCTAGGAGCTGAACTCTTACTGCAAATAGGAGCGAACTCTTCAGGCGTGCTGGGTCTCCATTATCTTGACTGTACGCTGTTAACCATCTCAGGTGAGTAAGTCCCAATCCCTCTTGTTTGGCAATAAATTGCTGGGCCTGACAAGCTACTCAAAGTCTTCTCAGAGTGGATGTAAGTTTCTGAGTGAGCGCAGTGACATTTTCTGATGGAAAACATTTACAATTAAAAAAAAAAAAATAAATTGACAAACTCCAGGTATGCTACATATTTGTGTTTGATTACGTAAAAATTATTCATGGTTGTTTTTATTTTAAAAAGAACAGATCAAAAGAGCATATCATATCTCATGAAAACTTCATTTGCAATTAATTCAGTTGGAATTTCCCAATGAATTTCACTGAAAGCAACACTGAACTGCCAGTGCTTATTTCTACTTGTTCTACCACTTGTATACTGCTTATTTCTTACAATCAAAACTATTTATTCCTACTGTAGAAAGACAGGAATGAAGGCCTTCATTGAGACTGAACTTCGTATTAGCAGCTCAAATAAATCCAACTTTACGAACATGTCAATCATCTGTTATAATTCCCTTAGCTCAGTTGTCCTGGCTCTTTTCTCTGTTTGGGGTAACCATCACAAACTGGTCATTTTAAAAACACCTCCATGAGTTAGAGGCAATTTTTAAAAAGGGTTTAGACTCTCAGGCTTCTCCTCCTTTAAAAACATTAAAAACCCCCCAAAAAAACAGTGTCGTGGATTGCCACAGAGTAAGCCATGCAGTATCAGCAGAGATTCTTCCAAAGCACTCAAATACTGCACTGATGAACTGGAAGTACCTTGAGCAAAGCCTGGGTGTCCTGGCTCCTGCAGGTCCACCTCAACTGGTTACCCCACCCCCACCCCTGCCCGGGGCTGGTGCCTCCTTTGGATTGGTTTTGGACCAAGCTCTCAGACCACACGGGGGACTGAGATCGGTCACAAGATCATTTTTCATTTCTGTTTTCAAGGTTGTTAGAGTTTTTACTACTTTTGAAATCCTTCCTGTGAGGGAAGAAGGCCTAGCTAGGGATAAAATAAAAATACACACAGGAAAGCAGTAAAATGAGCTTTTTCTGCAGAATGAACTCAGTTCTAAGCAGCAGACACATTTGTTTTTGTTCTTGCAGTTAATTTGCCTGCCACTAGTGTGTAGGAACCTGGGATTTGACATGTACAGGAATAATCCTATCCTGACAGACCTGACATAATAAACCACCACATTCCTGTGGTATTGCAAAATATGTAAATAATTTTTAGAGTCTGTTTTAATTACAATCTTTCTTTCTGGTGAAACATCGATGAGTTATTATTCATAACGTAAACTTGCTTGGCAGTCCAAACATCTACACATAAAATTCAACAGTCTTCACATATTTTAGAGAACACCAACGACAAGACTGAGAAAGCATGGAAAAATATTGCCATCGGTGTTCGTGGGCCCTGCTGCCCCCGGCTTGTCAAGAGGCTGCTGACTGAAAAGACATTTCACTTTCTTCCCTCCAGCCAGAAACTAAAAGCCTGGAAGCATGTTGGAAGGGTCTTGCAAACTGCAGCCTAAAGCAAGGAACGCGTGCCCGCAGTTTTAAGTTCTTGCTTGGCTGAATGAGGAAGCAATTTATTCTTGTGATGCATCAGTGTATTGAAAGCTTAGCTGCTCTGATATTCACCAGTTGTGCTCTACTTAAAGCCTTGTTGCAGTTATCTGCAACAAAGGACTGGACTGGCAGGCATGCTGAAAGCATCCTCAGCATTAGGGACGGTTGATGTGACTCAGGCTGAGGCTGGCTGGAAAAAGGGTGGCGATACCCTGACCAGGGTAGCAGGCGTTCTCACAGGTCGTATCTGAACTTGTGCTCTGCCTGTGCCTCACAGTCCTGACTTCCCAAGCAGCCAGGGAGGGTCTTGAAGAGAACTGATGTTTCTGGTTGTCCAGGCTTCCCCTGGATACTGGCAGAAAAAGACAGAAGGCCCATCCCAAGGGGCAGTTGGGATGCAACAGCATCACTGGGAAGTGCAGCCAGGCACCATGGTTTCCATGGAGCCCCACAAGGAAGACATCAACCATTATGCATGTCACTCAGTGCTCTGATATCTTCACTTCATCCCAGCTTTGCAGAATGTCTTACAGCTTCCTATTCCAATGGTTACTTTCAGTTCGTTTATGCTGACAACCATTTATTAGCTCCCCAGCTTTTCCATACTTTTCCCCTTCTTTCTGTCTTTTTTTTTCCCTCCAGTTGCTATTAATTACGCTTTTAGAGCTACTGCTTACCTCCTGTGAATGTATTTGAAATTTGTGTTGCATATTTGACAAAAAGCTGCCTGACTGCCACTATGGTGTGGGCTCTGTGGCTTGGTTTTACTGTGGCGAAAACTAAAGAAAGGAAAAAAAAAAATAAAGCAAAGGTGACTGAAGGGGCTTCAGTGTCCAAATCATCCTTGCAACCAGGCAGGAAGTCTCTCTCGGTGGCACGCCGCAGGCTGTTACGCAGAGAGCTTGCACAAGTGGTTTAGAAATTAAAGAAGAGCATCATGTGCCTCCTGTGAAGATCTGAAACTGGAGAGGCACTTACTCACCCTTAGCTCCTGCCCCAAGTTGTGGCAGGGGCTCAGGTAGCACTGCCTCTGCAAATCTCCCACCTGCCTTTCTTCAGAATGTAAAAACATTTGGGGCACCTGTTGGCCTTTCTGCCTGTACAGATTTTTACAGTTAACAGTTAAACATATAGACAATCAAACTGTTCCTTCTGGAAAACTGGACCTGATATGTTGTGTCTTAGCATCAATTACAGACCAGGAGGTCTTCTTGTACTAGGCTTTTTTTTTCCTGCAGTGTTTCTAAGGCAAAATAAAAAGCAGTGCAATTAAGATAGAAATACTTCTTTTTGTTATTTTTGCTTTGTGTTCACTATGTTTTAAATTCAGTTCCAATATCTTTGATGGTGGGAGAAAAGATGTGTTTGCTGTACCTGAAGTCTGATGGACCGCTGGGTTTGGTTGGGAAGCATGCAATTAGAGATTCCACAGAAAACACAACCAAGTGGCAGACAAGGGAGCTCACGCATACTGCTTACCAAGTTCGCAATTCAGATGCTGAAGGACCTGAAGCTTAGATGTAAAACTACTTTCCAAAAGCTACGAACCTTTGAGGCAAGAGGCCAAATTTTCAGGTATTTCTCACTTTCAAGCGGAGCAACTGGAGCAAGATGTCAAAAAGTGCCAAATCCTCAGTGCCCTCAGCTACACAACTTTCATGGACAGTTGCTTCTGGTGTGGCAGTGCCTATTTCAAAATCTGTCCCCAGTGCTGGGACTGGGCACAGTAAGAAAAAAACCCTCTAACTGAGAAAAAAATTCAAATACTAATTTGGAAAACATTTGAAAGTCCCTTTTCAACAAAATACTTTTTCATCAAAATAGTGTTTTCCAGGAGGAACCCCAGCTTTTCATAGTTTTCTTATGTTTGCCAGAAAAACCCAAAGCCCAAATTGTTTTTTCAACAAGAGCCCCAATTCCTTTTCAAGTAAAAATTTGGTAGCACTAAATACATGCTTTTGCTAAAAGCATACATAGCAACATGTATAAATATTTTATGCTGTTCCAATCTGTTCCATTACTTTTCTTCCCCTGATAAATACCATTCCCACATTAAAGAAAAAAAAAAGAAAGAAAGCAAAATCGTATACTCCCCAAACCATCTCCACATGGGCACTGTAATCTCCACTATCAAGGCTCATTTTTAACCCTCAGCAAGCAGCCCAGCATGGCAATTAGAATGTAATGAATTAAGAAAGGCCCTTTTGAAAGTGCCCATCCCCAGCCAGCGCTTCCCCAGTTTGAAGGGATTACAGCAATTATGATGCAGACTGCTGGTTGGCAGTGGAGGGCGAGAGGCGAGAGGGAGGATTCATAATCCTCCTTAGTCCTTTTTTTGGCCTACGTGGAGTGGGAGAAAAGGTGGATTTTGTTTCTTTGGGATCGCATTGGACAACAGTGAGGAAGGAACTGGCAAGTCATCAATGTGTGGGCTAGGAAGCACGGGTCCCTGGCACACCTAAAGAGGTTTCCCGCTGCTCCCTGCAGCTGACTCCGAATTTTGAGACCGCAGGGTTGATCCCAGTTTGCCTAGCACCCCGGTGGAGATGAAAACAGACAAACCACTGGGAAGAAAAGCAGGTAAACAAAGGGCCATTTGCAAATTGAAGTGGCTCTATTTCAAATGCATACCAAAACTGGGCAGGAGCTGCTCTGACAGATTTTCCCCTTCAAGAGCTGTTGTACATGGCTGCATCACCTCGCTAGCTGCTGCTCTGAAAGCAACTATAAATGTCGGGCTGTTGCAAGAAAACCCACAAAGGTTTCCTGTTTCTTATGGTTCAAGATAAAGGTTGCACACAGCATGAGCTCTGTTCTTTACAGCAGTTCTTTTCTAGCACGACTGGAATGAAGAATCTACAATTAACTCAATTTCAAGCATAACTTCTCAGAATAATTAAAGTAATTTGGCACAAATGGCAGTGTCACCAGAAGCTGAAATGCACACATCTGTGGGAGGTTTTGATACAAAGCAATGTCCGACTCCCCCCCAAAAAACCCAAAAAAGCACAAGATACAGGTTGGTTTGAAGCCTCAATAAAATTACAAACATGGCCACGATGCAGAACAGAGCAAAGGCTGGTAGCTAGATGACAGGATCTGGCGAAAAATATTGCTCACACTGTCAAGGCTTTTTTTTGTTTCTAAAAAAAAGAGGATCTGGAGGAAAAGAGAATGACGTTGCAGCATAGTAATCCCTCCGCTGTGGTGGATTGCATCCCCTGCGCTACCCTCTTCTAATGGCTTCTCTTTAGCTTGTTCCCCATAGAAACAGGAGGCGCCTCAGGGATGCAAGGGAGAAGCAGGCGTGAGTCCATGCATGTCAGCCTGGCAGTGGCCACTGCTGCTATGTGCGGGGCGGTATGGGAGAGCCGTGGCCACGCAGGGATGGCGTGGGCTGAGAGCGGGGAGGCGGTGTGCATGGGCACACACACGCCTTCACCTGCACTGGGGCCGGCACTGCAGTTACCTCTGGTGTTCACTTAGGTCACCTTGTACCGGAGCTCAAGTCAAGGAAGTTGCGCCAATATAAATCGACCTGGAGATAAGAATCACCTCGTCTCACGTCCTGTGAAGTCCCACTGGGGATGCTGCTACAGTGGCTTTGAGGTTTGTGCTCGTCAGTGCCGCAGGTAGGGCACAGAGAAACGCAAGGAAGCTGTACTGGCATGTACCATTTCTGTACCTCCCTTCAGCGGACAGACCAGGCTCCCTGCCAATCAGGCAGGCAGGAGCTGGCACTGCTTCCAAGAAGTGCTGTTCTGAGGAGCTGAAGGAGACAGCTGTCGCTTGATGAGGCTACAGCACCCCTGGCACCTTTCCCAAACTGAAAGCAACAAGCAGGGCTGGGACTGAATCACGCAAATCTTGTGTCACTGCAAGCTTCTCTGCTGTTTTCCGCCATGAGACAGAAAGGCAGTCCTGCACCCGGCAAAAAATACCGGTTACCAGAGGCTGACTGTTGAAGATACCTTGAACTGCTGGTGTAAGGGAAGTTGGAGTGAGCCGTGTGTGAAGCATTACCTACCTCAGGTAGCAGGAGAACAGCACTTACTCATCCAATTTTTCTAGCCCTGATCCCGGAGCCCCTGAAACTCAGAGAAGAAGCATCACTTGGACCCGTTACCGAATGAAGCCAGCATTACTCATAGAAGCATGAAATGTTCACCTCTGTTCGGGTGGAGGGCAACCACATTCACTAAGATAGCACTGTGCAGCAGCGGTATGTAGTAGGTCTGCTGGTTGTTTCAACCTCTACGGCATAAAGTCCTCATGTAACACTTGAGTCTGCTTTGGGCTTTTGCTGCTTTTAAATTTCACCTAGACCATCCTTTGTGGGATAATGAAACCATGCATGCACTACACCATGTCTTTCTTTTGAATGTTTAAATATTTAAAACAAAGTCCAGAAACTCTTGCTCAGCTGTCCCCTAGTTTAGAGACTATTAAATTTCATAGATACCTTGCTGTATCACTATGAAACTCTCCAAGTGCTTCAAGTCCTATTTTCCTCTCTATCCAGAAGTATCCTAGTCCTGATCGGACTGAGAAACAGGACACCTACCTGATCCTAAGCCCATTCTAGATTCAAACCCAAAATGTTCCTCCTCTGAGAAAGCCAGGCCAGGCAGGTTTGCCTTGGACATGCCTAATGCTCACCAGCAGGATCTGCACAGAATGCAAATACTTCATTCATTTAAACCACTTAGGCAGCAGCTACAGCTTCCTTTTCTAATAGCTTCATGTAGTCTCCCTGTGCTCAGGGTCAACATCTGCCTGCTTTTCCCAGACATTTCCCTTTCTCGTCACCCTGGCAGATTTTGAGGTATTTCTGGTTTTAGCTTGAATTTCTTTATTCTTGGTAAAAGTTTGGCTGTGTCTGCCCCAAGCACCTGTGCACCTCCGAGGTAAGTCCAGCCTTCCATTAAAGACTGCCAGAGGATTGTAATGGATGTCCACGATCTGATGCACATAAGCTGCAGACTCACTCTGCTCTGTATCTGAAACATCAGATAGCCTGGTAGCCTTTTCTCATATCCGGTTCGCTCCTTAGCCTGAGGGAATTCCTGCTCACATTTTCCAGTCTCAAGGTTATTCAGGATGGGACTACTCTGCTTCACTCCTGCTGATAAAGCATGATTACTACAGACACTGAAATGCAGAGGATGTGGCCATGGAAAGAAAGTGGGGGGAGAACTGAGTCTACCTTATACAGTACACAAATAGCCAAAACTTTAGTTATCTAAAATACATGGGGGATGGGGCATCACCACACTCTAATTTGCTGGTGAGGCTTAACGTTCGGTGTGAAAGTAGCAGCTTCTTGGGCAACTCATGCAGTCTGGTCCTTCTGACTCACTGTACACCTCTCCTGCAGCTAGCACACAGATAACTCCTGCCACAGGACAAGGGTGGCTGTGTTAGCATGGCAGGTGACCTCTGCTAAACCTGTTACCGAGGCACAAGGCTGATCCTAAAACATGAAACAACCTGCCACCGCCAAGTAAGATGAAGGATACCTGCATACTGGTCATGGGACAGGTTCCTATCACGTCCTGCTCCTGGGCCAAGGCTACAGCCCAGGAAGCAACCACAGAGAGCAGGCAGCAGGCCTGATCCCACTTCACCTGACCCATGTCCTGCTCCGTGACTGCTTTTGAGAAACCTCTGGCAAAGAGGGCAACTGTCAGCAGGACGGGCCATGGGGGGATCTTGGCCCATCGAGCCTGGCCCACGGTGAGCTGGCTGTTAATTTAAAAAACAAAACAAAACAAAAAAACAACAGATCACCACCGGATGTAGTAGCTTAGATGGTTGATAAAAGTGGCTTTGAAGTAAGTTTTTGGTTTCAGGTTACACCTAGTGTGATAGGAACTACTGTGAGGAGCAGCTGTCCTGCTCCTCCCCGGTCCCTCCAGTTGTGGGGAGGGCTCCGGCAGTGGCAGCGTGAGCCAGAACAGCTGGCTGAGCTGCAAAATACAGCCGTGCACAACAGGGCTGCAGGAAAGAAAGTAATGATTTTCATCAGCTCTGCTGCTGCATTCTCTAGCCAAACAGTTACCAGGTGCTGTGCAAGGCAGAGGAAAAGGCCAAGAAGCAGGACAATTTGGAAAGGTCTCCTCTCAGTTGAAGTGTATGGCAAAACCACATCCTTGGGACCTCAGGTAAGGGAGTGCAGCAGCTGGGACCCAGGTACACTGGTCCTTCTGCCAGCCCTTGTGGGAAAGTCATCTTTACCAGCAGGGCAGGCACATTCTGAATGTCCACGTCTGCTCAGTGATCTCCTGTCATAATCTTCAGCTTCCCCTGTGAGCTCCTTTCAAGAGCTCTTGTTTCAGCTGACATCTCCGGGCACTCAAGTCACTGCTGCAGGAGACATTTCTCAGCAGGCAGAGGGTGGATTTTTGGAGAGATGGGATTGTTAACATACGCTTCCATGTACCAATCACTACGTGATGCTCTGAAGAGCATCTTGGAGTTTTATGAACAGATATGACAGAACATGCCTGGTACATCTCTTACAGGGTAGGGGCCAAGCCCATCACTGGGTTACGCAAGAGCTGGAGGTACAGCCAGGGCTGGGGTGCCTGTCCCCCCCGCAGTGCTGCACAGAGGTGCAGGAGACATAGGCCTAAATCCTAGGCCTGCAGCTTAAATGGAGAAGACAGAAAAACAGTGCATCCAGAAGGAAATATGGGGCAAAACAGAGGTTCTATCAACAGACTTCGTCTGGGTAGCTTGATTTCTGGCATGTCCCTGCTAAACCTGGCCAAAACCAGAGATACTAAAGAAAGCAGATGTATGCTGTCAGTGTACCAGTTGCCTGCCTGTTCTCTCTGCAGACATGTCTAGGGTTGTTTTTCTTCCAAATGCCATTTTAGTAGTTGGAATTTATTTTGTACCATACCAGAATCTTCTTTGCTAAGAGTGGATTCAGCACTATAACGCATATAAATTGGCTTCTTACCACTGATTTGCGCACTTTGTGTATGTGTGTTTTATTTACATATATTTCAAACTTAACAGTGCCTGACATGAGCCCCAACACAAAGAGATTTCCCAAATGCTAAGGGTAATTCAAAGTCACTAATCACTTTGGCAAATCCTGACTATAGTGGTGCCTGATTTAAAGCCCATTAAAATCAAGGGAAAGAATTTCCTCTGATATCGGTGTCCTTCAGTCATGACCATAAAATTCCCATTCACGTCTTTACAAGTTACACAAGCCTGGGGATGATGGGACAGGGTGCAGATGTCAAACTACTCCTGTAAAAGTTGCTGAATAACTCTTGCTTTTGCTTTCAAATCACATGCCCATCAGGACTCGCTGGGTTTGCATGCCTCTGCATTAATCTTTACTCTCAAGGATGGAGACCTGCTATCTGTCTGGCACGGCTTCCTGCCGTGCACAATGCTCTGCACTTCTTCATAAATCGGTACAAATACAGGTAATGAAAGCCTCCAGCTGCACGAGGTTGCTTGACTTCTGAGGAAAAGTACAGGAAGGCAGGAACAAAATGACAAAAGTCTGTGGTGCCCCTTCTTCCCCAGCCCTCCCTATCTTCTTGTGTCCTAATCACTAAAGTAGAATTTGGTTTAAAACAGAATTTTCTGTTTGCTAGGAAAACCTACTTTGTCTCTACACCCAAGCAGAAACTCTGCCAGGTAGTGTTCCCCTAGGCAGATGCCTCCACCCTCACCCTCAGGGAATTGCCTTCCCACTTCTGCAAGACCAGTCTGAATCTCCAGTAGCCAGAAGGTAGACTGGCAAACTCTTAAATGAGAAAATATTGCCAAAGTCTGTTTTTAAATGCATGCAAGAACGTGATGGTAACTGTCATGTCTTTGACACATGAATTCATATTGCACCAGCACATTCGAGCCTTACTCATCTTCTCTGAGTTCTGTTTTCAAGCGACACTTCTGCACCAGTACCAGTGAACCTTTCTGTTATTTTACTCAGATGGCACTTTTTCATTTGTATAATTACCAGGAAGCTGGGTCCCAAGAGAAAAATGGAAAAATATATCCCATATAATCACGCAGAGTGAGTGAACATGTCCCATGTGTCACCCACGCTGCTCCCTACATCAGAATCAGCAAGGGAATCTACGCGTGAGTCGGTTCATAGGCAGCGCTACACATCTTCCTTCTTGGGCTACCAGACTTTAGCTCAAAGACAACAAAAGATCAAACCATCTTGCTTAAAGCTGACAGAGCTCAGCCATCATAATTTAAGATGCTCTGAAGTTAACACCTAACCCCTTTATTCTAACTGCAAATAACCTCTCGGAGAAACTATGATGCAATTTAGGAAGGAACTCCCCATTTTTGGCATGAAACATTCTTCATTCCAGAAACCTTAAATCACATTGACTAATCACAGGTATACTTCTCATTTGAACATTAACTCTCTTTTTTTATTTAAGGAAATAGCATCATCTTTGCTGATTCCCATGCTTGAAAAGAGAAACGGAGAGCCAGCTGGGAATTTCAGGTTTTTGTCTGATTCATTCCTTCCCCTACCTCCTCATCTTCCTAAACAAACATCTTACATTCTAGATGTGAAAAGCAATGCATGTGTTTCTGCTCTACAGAAATTGCATTCATTGCATTAAAGTAAGTCCCAGATATGAAAATAAACAAGGTAACTGGCAAATAAGTTCTGTTTATAAGTTGTTAAGAAAATTGATAGAAAAACCATAAAACCGTGGCTCTGGTTTTACTGTTTCTCTTTATCAGCTTTGTTAAGCCATTGTCCTGCAAGCTATCTGTCTATATTTACATAGACAGATATGTCTACATTTTAATGTAAATTATTCTGAAGAAAGAGAAGCAGCTGCCAGAAAGAAAGAAAGACAAATGATTGTTCACTTCTGATATCAAGTAAGTAAACAATGACAGGAATAAATCCTTTCTTACTCACTTTCTTCTGTCTAGATTCAGAACTTCAATGAATCATGCAATTTGCGGAGATAAGTCTGCCTTTAAAAGCAAGTGAGAGTCTGTAATCAAGAATATGCAAGTTGATTAGTCAGGTTGCTACTAAGCTTGGGGAACGAATTAACGCTGCTGCCAAATATGGGCAGGCTTTTTTCCCTAGTCTGATTTAACTGGTTGGAAATGTTATATTAAATACAGCCTTGCTATTTCAAGACAAGATTGAAATTCATAATGTGTCTTGAGTTGGGTCACAGGAGGAAAGCAAGATCTTGTCCACAATATATTAGTGCCTGTTACCCATCTTAAAGGTTTGTTGTGGTACTGAATTCTCCCGGGCAGCTTTCTAAACAGATCTGCTACAACAGGTGACCCTCATTTCTCCAGAAGGAATTTATAATATGTGTCAAGAAACCATAGGACTTAGCTCTTTCCCAAGATGCCAACCCAAGTAGCGAGACACGGTAGCACACCATAGAGCTTTGGGTGTTTTTCTGCACCCAGATGGTGGGGTCTGAGCCTCCACTGCTCTGGTCTCACACAGGCCGTTTGCCACTCAGCAGTGCAACCCACCTTCCAGGAAACTGGCACATGGTGGCATCTGATGCTTTCAGGGAAGCCACTTCTGTGAACCTTTCCCTTTTCCTCTTT
>NW_010264235.1:43311-50979 GCF_000690775.1 Eurypyga helias
AGAACATTCAAAAAAACACCCTCCATTTGCCATAACCTCCATTTGTTTTCAACCAGCAAATAACAAACAAGAAACTAATGAGCAATAACCATTAATTATTTCAGCTACCTCAGTGCTTTATTACTTGGCTTGCCAAACAGGGAGCCTGCTTTTCTTCAGTCCCCATTTCCTTTCCAAAATGGTTCTTAAGAGTTCTTCCTCCCCTGCTTGAGTCCCTCCTCTCCCTCCGCAGCTGGGGCATCAGCATGTCTGGTAGCCCCACACCAGCACCCATCCTCTCCTGCCAACCCGCCCCAAAAAATGCATCCTGCCACCTCGGGCCCTGGTCTCCCTGCTGCCTCTGCCAACTTTTCCTGTCATTCCTGCATGTCCCACACTGCTCGGCGTTCCCCTTTTTCTTTGGCATTAGATCTGCCCTGGGAGAACACCTGCCTGCTAATAGCAATTTGCTCTCTGCTGTTTGCGGTGCAGCAAACGCTGGCTGGATGCATTCCTGACGTTTCTCCTGACGTGCTCCTGGCAGGCAGATGGGCCAGAAGCACACACCCTCGGCCACACCGGCTGCACAAGAAGAGGAGGGCTGCACCTGGTTTCTTCCTCCCATGGTGGAGATGCTCCGCCAAGCCATGGTGGTGCGAGGAGCAGGGAGACATTTTTGAGTTCCAGGCTGAGGATGTTGAGCCTGCAAACTTCCCTCCTTTCCAGGAAGAGAGCAAGAGTAATACTGAAATGGTTCAGTATGTCCAAGCCTCACTGTGGAGAGCAGTGCTGTTCCTGGAGGCAAGCTGCCATTCTTCCACGTACATGATGGGTCTGCAGCCAGCAATGAGGGATGGGGTGGGGGACAGGATAACATATGACAAAGAAGGCAAGGTTAAAAACAAAAGGAAGGGGAAGTGCTGGTGCTGAATGTCTGATTTCCATAAGAATTTAACTATTTAACCCTCTAATGCTATACTGCCTTTTCAAAACCCTGAGGGGGACTTTCTTCGTGGGTGATGGCATGACAGGAGCCACCTTCTGTATTTAACAGTGTGTAACTGTTTGTGTAGGATGGACAGGCCTTGTTCCATTGTGTGCTGAACAAACACAGTGGGGAATAGTGCCTGCTCCAAGAAGTTATGTGATGGCTGTAGGAGCGGGGGAAGGGAAAAACACACATGCACAAGGGCAGGTTACTGGCAGAGCACAGATTCCTCACCAAAAATCTCAGTGCCCAGTCTTCCCAACAGCATTACCTATGCTTTAAGCAGCTGAAAGGATTGTAGCTTTATGCAGTGTTGTGCTCTGCCACAAGGTCAGCAGTACAATGAAATCTTGAGTCCTCCATAAATTGTGATAGCTGCGGTCCCAATCACCACAAAGCTGTTCTACCCAGCTAACCAGCCAGACCGGGAGAGGTGGCAGGACAGACTGACTCCTTCTCCTCTCTACCAATGACAAGTGATCCTGCCTGGCTGAACAAGGGCTTTCCCACCAGGAAGCCGATGCAGTAACATGTGGCTGTGTAGGACTTACTTTTACAAGACAGATGGAGCCTTCAGTTCTCATATATGTTTTAATATGTCATCATTGTTTCTATGAGAAACTAAGTGATTTGTTAAATTGAAGTCCTTTTCTTTCAGGAACAGACACTGCCAGAAGCAATAATACTTGATAAGTTGTGGGCAATAACATGATCTTGGACTGGGGACAGTTCACTCACTCATGAATTTTACTTAGGTCAGATTTAACTGTCTCCAACTAACACCTTTTTTATTTTTTAAGGCAGGGGTTATTCTACTCTAGGAAACATGTTTTTTAATAGCAAAGTAGATCAGCCAGCAGAACAAATGAGAAAGGAGAATGATGGTTTCTCCCTCTGGTCTTCAAACTACAAAAGATACGCTCTAGCCAACAATACTCTGGGGCTCAAAGCAGTGGAAACTGGGAACATTATGGTTGCCGGTTATGCAGGGGAAGCCAGAGAAGATTCAGCATCTGTAACTTTCTCTTCTGTAGTTCCTCCATACCTCTTCTGTATATATTATATGCCTCTTTATCTTGGTGTAGGTATCCATCTCAGAGCTGAAGGATAGCAGAAGCCAAGAGACGAAACTGTGCCGCCCCATCACAAGTGATCACAGTGAATTGCCACAGTGCCTGCAGCTATGGGGAAAGAGCTCCAGCTCCTTTTAGCTGCCCCTCTAATTCAACTCCTACAGCTGTGATACTTGAGGTCCTCACAGTGTGCAACAGCTCCATTTCCTTGTCCATTCTGGGAGCAGGACACTACTGTGAAAGTCTGTGATGCAAGGGACAGATGCTGATGCAAGCAGCTGGAGACAGAAGCTCACTCATCCCAGTCTTCATGCTCCTCAGGTACCAGACATCTGTTAGCTCCAAAACCATGTCTGACTTAAGCACAAGCAGCAGTCCAGAGAAGTCCAGACATAACAGTGCCATAATGTGGCTGCATTGCTCCCAGCCCAGAGCTGGCTCCCAGCCGGCCAGCTCAGGACCTGCACCAGCCACCCCACTTCACATCCAGCCTGGAGCAGCACAGGAAGCTCTGTGAGGCCTGTAAGTCAAACTGAGTTTTATTTCAAACCAAGGGGTATGCCGTGCTCATTCATCTGTGGGACAAGGACTGCAGCCCTGCAGGTAGCAGGTGGGCACTCCCAAAAGATGCTCGTAGCTTTTTTTCTGTTCTGGAGACATCCCAGCTCCCCAGAAACCAAAAAGCAAACCTGTGTTCCCCCTGGGAGCACAGAATTGTGCTGGCCCCTCTCTCTGAGACAGCACCTGTATACAGCAACAACAGGGTAATACAGCTACACCATAGCAACCCACCGATAAAATAACTGGAATCGCAAAGACAAATTTTTCATGAGAAGCTGATGAATAAGTGTCCTAGTGAAACGAAACTAGATTAGAAAACAAACCCTATCTTCAAGACCTGAGATCAGAGTTTTCAAACACACTTCTTAGCCTGTGTAATCAACACAGGGTAGGTGCACTCTGTGATTTGCTCAAGGTTGTTTGGGACCTCTTTCTCCAGGTATGGGCAGCAACTTCACCCGCGGCAAAATGAGTGGGAGCTATTCCAGACCTAGCTCCTGCACAGGAAAAGCACTTGATGCCTCATTAAGGAGAAATCTCCAAAAATCCTCAACTCCTCAGTCAAGTGTGGATGGTTCCAGTTGTCTGCCAGGCTATACCCCTCCTCATCCTCCTGAAACAGCAGGGCTTGCTCTCCACACCAGGACAGGGGGAATGGAGCAGGAAAGCCCCTGTCTGGGAATGCCAGAGGTGCGTTTGGTAGGAAAGGAAACACAAATTCAACTTGAAATGTGTGTTTCTGGGACCACTTGCCACATCAATAGCTCAACCCAGTAAAATTATTTGGACAATCTGGGTGCATGCCTTACAGCACTTTCCTCTTCCCTCCTTCAGGGATTTTAGTAGGGAGAGATAATACAGTCGCATATGAGCTGCCCTGAGACTGCTCTTTGATTTTCAGGAGACTTTCCTTGTCAAACAGGAAACCTATACATACCAATTTCCAGCACATTTTCATGTAACATATGTGCAGTTATTACAGAAGACTCATGTTTAAATCTGCATTCTTTTGTGTGCAAGGTACTGGTCTGACTAATGCTGTGCTTTCACTAGATAAAATACCCACTGTAATAAGTGGCATGGCCACTTTGGTTGGCAGACTTGTTGGAGAATATAAAGAGGAGAGAGCAGAAGAGGAAAGGAGAATTCTGTCTTTCTACTAGCACCAAGGTCTAGCATCTAGTCAGCAAAATGTCAGATTAAAAATAAAATAAGCTAACCTCCTTTGCATTTATTTTGGTTTGGTTTGGTTGGCTTGTTTGTTTGTTCAACCTTCTTTCTTCGGCAATAAGCTCTTCAAAGTTTTCCTGAAACCTACCTTTATTTCTAGCCATCCTCCCCTTTGTATGGCATCTTCAAGAACTCGGAGCTAGAAGACCCACTAATACCTGGAGGTGGAAAATCAAAAGGTCTGATGTACTGTACTATCCACTGAGAAAAAGCCTGAAGAAAAGCTGTTTGCTGAGAGGTGTCTAGGAAAGACTATCCAATAAATAACATTATCTGTAATATGATTCTGTAATTATGTCACCCTTTAAAGAGACAGCATGAGTGACAATTTACAAAGTGAGAATTACCTTGAACGTGTCTATTCAGGGCTTGGGGAGAGTTAATTGGATCCTAGTTTCTCAGGTGAGAAACTGTGGGTGGCAAATGTGGATGCCATTGTGTCTAGGCAGACAGTAATGTTTTCTTATGCACTCATATTAATCAGTTATCTGACATTTTTCAATACTTAAGAAACCTTATACTTTTGAACTGCTTTATCTGGTCACCTTAATTAAAGTATTATCTTAAAAAATATTCACATAATCAAAAGGAGGATAAAAAAATATAAAATCAGTTTGTTAAACTTTAATAGAGTACTTCAAGTCTACAAGTGTCTTGCTACATATTGTACAGCTATCAAGGATATATTTTTTGCTTATATTAAAATGTAGCTTGACTTTACTTGCATATGAACAGTTGACATGATATTTTTTAAGAGTTGGAAATCAGCCTCTATTTCCTCAACACTAAATTTGGCTTTTTGTTTGCTGTATGACTTACATCTTCTAAAATCACCTGTTGCGCTACAGCTAACAACAGTCATGTACACCAGTATGTAATAAGAGATGGTCAGTAGGAAGCTGTAGTTAACATTCTCAATTTTTAATTTTATTTTCAGAAAAGTTTGGCTTAATTCAGAAGACTGTGCACAATATGTTTAATTTCAAGTCTGCTCAATTTTAGTATTTTTTATCATGTCACTTAGATACACAGGAATGAGCACTTACATTTTGCTTTGGGCTGGAGCTCCTGAAGGCCAACACTTCCCAGATAACATCTACTAAACATCATATCATAAGGGGAAGCATAGTGTGGTCAAACTGTTTCCCAGAGAAAAATGAGAGCGTAGGGCTCCAAAACCACAACATCACAAGGCAATGGACCCCAACAGAGAAATCCAGTTTAACCCTCCAGTGATCTGAAGTGGAACTCTTGTCAATTAAACAGACCAAAATGAAATACAATGATATTTTGGAATCAAAATGTTTCAGAATATTTCTTCTTGTGAACATTTTTTTGTTCCTCTTAAAGACAGAAGATTGCAAATTCAACATTAGCATTCACTGGGGAAAGAATTTAGGAATGAAAGTCTTACAGCTCTCAAGAGATGTAGTTACTCAGGGGGAGCATTAGGTGGCAAATTTTTTTTGGGTGTCAGCCTGAGTTCTTCAAGAATTCTTCTGATGTAGTTTGAAAATTATAAAGACTGTATATAGCCAGGGATAGATTTGAGAGATAACACTGCAGATCAAATAAGGCTCCAAAGTGTCAAACCTCGCAGACAGAAAGAATGTGCTAGAAAAACAAATGATGGTAATGAACACCGTTCTACAAACTACTGTGGAAGAGACAGAACCTATCATAATCCCTGAAGACTAAGGAAAATAAATGGTTCTTATTTACATTTGATTATGTGAAAAACTCAACTTATTCAAATAATAATCATCTGGTCAAACTTCTAAAAGGAAAGAAGGGAAAAGTTATCTAATTCCTGGGGTGTGCCTGCTTGGCATTTGCAGCCAGTTCTACACATCACCGCCAGAAGCCCTGTGGCTCTGGTTATGGCGGTGTTAGCCTAAATTAACACACCCTGCAGGGAGTCGGCGTGTGTATTGCTGTGGGCTGAGCATCTCACTCACCTGCCCAGCCAGCTGTAGCCAGCTAAGCGTGTGAGTAGGGCACACATGAGCACAGACCTACCCTTAGATGGCTTGGGAAGGGCTCAGGTGCCTACGTGCATGCTATGTGCCCACAATCCCGCTATCATCTTGGAGGTCCGGCCAGGGAGGTCCAGTCAATACAGTCCACCAAGGGCACTAGAGGCCCCTTTGACTTCACCCTCAGGTGAGCACCTATGCTTGTGCCCTGAATCTCTCTTTGAGCTCCATTGGCTGAATGGATCAGGGCTCAAGTCTGGTGCTTGAAATGAGTGCTCAGTGCCTTTAGGCAATCGAGGGCAATCAAAGATGTCATTGGCACTGCCAGACATTGATACAAAGGCAACTAATCAAGCCTCAGCTCTCCACTCCTACAGCAGGAGCTTGTATCCCAGGCTCACAGCACTTACACTGCAGTCAAGTGATTGCAGGTGTCTGAACCTGGTGTTGAGGCTGCCAGCCAAAAAGAAAAATCTGGAGTTATTCATGTGAGTAACATGTCCTAGATGTGTTCATGTGAATAAAAATTGCCTGGTCAGGTGAATAAAGCAGCAGTAGAACTACTGTAGGTTTGTACCCACGTGCTTGGTAGCAGCCTAATAGGTGGATTAGGTTTAGTAACACCTTTGTGGGGCTCAAGTGGTAATAAACTAAAGCGAGAAAAATCTGAGCTGAACTACCAAAAGAGTCAGGGGTTTTGTCCTGCCACTACTTGCTGAATGCCCAAGTTCTTTCTCACTCATCCTTGCTGAGCCATACCTTCACCCATGGCTAGTCTTACTGAAATGTAGGGAAAAAAAAGGTGGTCAAAGTCTGGTATCAGAAAATCAAGAGGCAGAATTGTCTCAGCCAAAATGCTGCTTTTGCCCAGGGCGTAGGTGGAACATCAGGTTTTTCTTTCTGGCTTTGTGTTTTTTTCTGATCACAGGGTCAAATTTTAATTATTTCTAAAATCTATCTTGTTATTTGACTAGATTGAACAGTTAAGTTCCTGAATTAAGTACTATGACCACTAATCATAATGAAACATAAATAGATTTAAGACACGAAGATAAAAACTAATAAATAGCTCCAAAACAAAGGAAATTCCTTCATAACACTTACTTGTTTTTTGAGGCAAGAACTTTGCTTTTCTTGAGTTATTGTTGAGACACTGGGCCACCAGTCAAACAAGAGGTGCATTCATTACTTCAAAAAAATTGTGTGTGACCCCCTGTACAGTTTTGCAGCTGTCCCTTCTCACACAGCTCACTTTTCAATTCTTCCCCAGTCCTTGTTCCCTCTTACCCTCTTCAGCATGGTGTGTGTGCATGACCCACTTCACTTTATCAAGGTCAAGTTACTATGGGGAACAGCTTTGAGGTAAAGAGGCGAGACAGAGGTCACCATGCAGAAGAAGGGGTGGGCAGACTACTTCAAAGTGCACTTGTTTCTCAGGGTTAATGCTTCCTGCAAAAACTGTGTGAAATTAAATGGTTTCCCCTTCCTCTTCTCTATTCCTGCCCCCAGCCATGACCTTGACAAATAACATGATGTTAATCTGGACTTGGATTTTCTCAAAATTTTGCATTTATCTGTGTCATGTATGATCCTTAGACTCCCATCTTAAAAATGTATTATGACCACTTATGAGAATTGATCCAGACAAAATCTAACCTGGAAGGGAGGAGAGGAGAGGAGAGGAGGAGATGGGTGGAGGAGAGGAGAGGAGAGGAACATGTCATGCTCAGTATGTAAGCCAAGAGCGGGCTTGGGGGCCATAGCTCACTTGTTTGTTTGCTAGTTAGCTAGCTTGTTTGCTCATGTGTTAGATAGTGAGTTGGTGTGCCAGTTGGTTTTCTCAGTTGTGCTGTTGCTTGTG
>NW_010264236.1:0-1492 GCF_000690775.1 Eurypyga helias
CCTTCCAACCCAAACCATTGTGACTCTATGTACACACAGATCAATCACCATCAGCAGAAATGACACTGCTTGCTGGCTTGAAGGAAGCTTTAGACCTGAACAAGTTGAACTGCTGTGCTGGTTTTGACTGGCATAGAGTTAAATTTCCCCACCGTAGCTGGTACAGGGCTGTGTTTGGGATCTGTGCTGCAAACAGTGTTGATAACGTAGGGATGTTTTAGTTCCTCCTGAGCGGTGCTGCCACAACATCAAGGCCTTTTCTGCTCTTCACCCGTCACACCAGCAAGTGTGACCCACCAGCAAGTGGGCTGGGGGTGCACAAGAAGGTGGGAAGGGGCAGAGCCAGGACTGACCAAAGGGATATCCCAGACCATGTGATGTCCTGCTCAGCATATAAAGCTGGGGGAAGAAGACAGACAGGGGCGCACTTTCAGAGTGATGGTTTTGTATTTCCAGGTAACCGTTACACATGACGGAGCCCTGCTTTCCTGGAGCTGGCTGAACACCTGCCTGTCCACAGGAAGTGGGGAATGAATTCCTGATTTTGCTTTGCTTGTGCATATGGCGTTTACCTATTAAATTGTCTTTTTCTCAACCCATGAGTTTTCTCACTTGTCCAATTCTCTCTCCCATCCCATCATGGTGGAGTGACCAACTGTCTGTGTGGTGCTCAGTTGCTGGCTGGCTTAAACCATGACAACTGTGGATGAACAGAACTAAATGCTGTGCTGGGAAGTGAAGTTCTTAGGTCAAAGTTGCAGACTTTTCAGCTCTGATTTGCTTACCACTTGGAAATTTCACACTAACACACAGATCAGAAAGTATTGCTAACAAAATGAGAGGCAAGTAACGCAAATATGAAGCTTTGATTTTAGCTACTGAACTATCATGATTAATAAATAGATCATTAAATTTAACTTTCTGTGCATAGACTGGATACACATCAGTTTCTGCACAGACTGAATTCCGTCACATTTTGGATCTTTAGTTCAGGTTCCTATTATCCGAGACACTGGAAATGCAGCCATCCTGGTTTAAAGTCCATTTCAGAAGGAGAATTTGGTATGTTTTTCCACTGGGCAACTCAAGTGTTCAGCAAAGTCCTTCTGGCCTTCAGGATTCCCAGATTCAGCCTGCGGCTTAGAGGGGATTGTGCGCAGGATACAAAGATTTCAGATTTCAAGATGAATCAAAGGCACTGGATTGAAGGAAGAGTATTTATGGCTTTATATAATCTCTCTGTTAATATATTTTAATAAGTAAGAGCACACTCAGACGCTTCTCCTTAATGACTTCCAGAGCCTTAATGAACTGTATGCGCTGCCAGCTGCAGGAACCAGGCAGCCGTTTAACTCCACACTCTCGCAGGCCAGAGGCCGACAACGTCCAGACGAATTTCAGTGGCAAGATCTCTCCATCCAGCCGCGTTCCCCTGATGGAGCTTTGGCCCTTGCACACGGCGCCCACAGCCGCCGCCGCGACTCCGGGGATC
>NW_010264237.1:0-481 GCF_000690775.1 Eurypyga helias
TCAAAGCCCGATCATTAATTACCCGGCATATTTTCTTTAACTCCCTCCCTTTTTATTACAGACTAAGCTGTTTTCCTGCTTATTCAGCAAAAACTCCTCACGATTCCACGGGGGTGAGACGTGCAGTAAACAGGTACTTCCTGAGCGTGCATCACAGGCCCGACACGGCGCTGAACTATTTATGTGTCCACCTGGGGCCACTTTAGCTATTTATTTTCACAAAGGAATGAAATTGGATAGTTTGATCGCTCTCGGTGTGATTCTGGTGGGGGTTTACGCAGGGCCCAGCCCGTCGGGGGGAGATGGAAGAAGCTCACGCGGAGGATGCTGCACCGTGCGGGGCAGGACCCTCGGCCAGGACAGCTGCGGGACACCCCACACAGCGAGCATCCCGCAATCCCGTGGGGACAGTGGGCATCCCATGGGGACAGCAAGCATCCCGTGGGGACAGTGAACATCCCGTGGGGACAGCAAGCATCCC
>NW_010264238.1:0-228 GCF_000690775.1 Eurypyga helias
ACATCCCCACCCTCCCCCTCTCCGGAAGCCCTGTGCCGCCGCTTTCCAATCTTCAAAGCACTCGGCTTTGTAAAAGGCCTGTTCAAAAGCTTTTTCTCTCCACGTTTCATTTAGCCTCACCTCCAAAAAGGCCCGAGCCGGGACAGGGGGGCTGAGCCTGTGCAGGGCAGCAGGAGAGGAGCGAGCGTGCAGCACCAAGCGCGAGCAGAGAGCACCCGGCGGCTGGCG
>NW_010264239.1:0-4175 GCF_000690775.1 Eurypyga helias
AAGGGTAAAGATTAACGTCTTTTATGTAACATAAGTGTTAGTGGTTATTGATTGATAGATAAGTATCTATTGGGACCTTGTTGTCACATTTTATTATAAACACTACTTTTCCAGTTTTTAAAAATTCCTGCTTTTCCTGTCTCCTCACACTTACCTTTTTCCTCTGTGCTCATTCTATCCTGATCTTCTCTTTATACTTCTGAAGTGAAAGTCAGTTAGAGAGAAAGAAGAACTAAAAGGGTTAGAGAAAAGAAACAGACTGTTCTTGAAACTATTCACTAGGTGAAAGTATTCACCTGGAGCCATTCGAGAGCAGCTGCTTTGAATCCCTTTGAAATGCCATTCAAACTTTTAGTTGCACTCACCTCAGTAAATAATGCTCTTTAAAGCCAAGATCAGGGCACTGATGAACTGATGAACAATGAAATAAAATGGTACCAGTGAAAAAGAAAAAAATGTCAGAGGATAAGACAGGGCTGGAAGGGATCATCAAGGCCATAGATTCAATTTTCTTTCTGCTGCATGCAAACAACTCTTGTAACTGTTACTATACACATTTAAAAATTCCGTTTTAAAATCTATTTAGTTTCTTGTCCCCATCATTTATATCAGAAAATTATTCTAGATATTAATTTTATTTAAAATAAGTCCAACAAATAATTTTTATTCATCCCTACAAGAAAAACCGGCACATGACTACATCATCTTTGACCCTCTCTATCCCACCAAGTCCTCCATACCCTGAAATGCCCGAGGATTTAAAAGTCAGAGTGAGGCACTGGCCTTTCCATGGCAGGTACAGTCAGAATGGTATTCAGTATCAGAACAGCTGCTTCTAACCTAATAACACAGCCTTTTGTACTGCCCTGTAACTCTTTCAGGACTTCATGTGCATTTCCCTTTCTGTTCGTCCAAACTGCTGCCAAAGGCCGTTGTCATTTTAACATGTCATTAAATCTTGCCTGTGTAAATCCAAGAAAACAGTTAGTTCTAGCTAGCATTGAATGTTACAAACTAATATGCAAGTGATTTTGGTAACCTTTAGTCTTTTTACTCTTGCTTACAGCTATATTTAAAAAAAAAATGAAGTTTTAATACCCAAGCTTATGTCAAAGGAATTGGCTACAAACTTAGGGTAAGTTGTGTGACTATTTGGCTTATTTCTCTCAATCCAAATATCATTTAGATGGGATTGTGACTCTTTTCAGGATAATTGAGCCAGGTCTTGACAATGTTACTGAGACCTCAGTCTTAAGATGTAAATAAATGCTGAATAAAGAGTTCAGAATTTGCTATGACTGAAGACATCTAATAAATTGATGCAGAAATAACTTGTGAATTGAAATAGTTTAACATAAACTGGTGGCTAAAAATACCCAAGAGGGGTAAACAAAGAAACTGATTTTTTTTTTCCTTTAAATATACTTGGTAAATTTGATGTTGTATTATTTGTGCCAGTTGAAAAAAAGAAAATCTCCCCTTAGAGGGGTGATAATCCATTCATCTAATTGCCACAGGTTTTTTGCCTCTGTTAGTTAATTCTTTTTTCGAGCTGTGATCACCTGTGTTTGAACTGAACACACCATCAGTCAGTCAGTCAATCCTGTAGCTCATGCAGCTGAATGGCCATGTAGGGGAACACGTGTTATTTGTGCCAGTTGAAAAAAAGAAAATCTCCCCTTAGAGGGGTGATAATCCATTCATCTAATTGCCACAGGTTTTTTGCCTCTGTTAGTTAATTCTTTTTTCGAGCTGTGATCACCTGTGTTTGAACTGAACACACCATCAGTCAGTCAGTCAATCCTGTAGCTCATGCAGCTGAATGGCCATGTAGGGGAACAGCTTATCCCTGCGGTTGGTAAGGAAGCAAGTTAAAGGGTAGGTAAGAAATGCAAGTGGAAAAATATATTCTGCATTTGGCATGTCATTAAATCATACATAATTTTAATTAAAATTGATATAGAAAACAGTAATTGTCGTACTTTACAGTTGCAGCTTTGGAAAATTATTAAAACATCCTAGCGGCCAAGATCCTAAATATATCAGTTGCTAGTGCCTAACATACTATATCTGTTCCTTAATTGTGTAAACATGTTTTCATGGCTCTTGCGTGTTTCCAGAGCATCCGTGTTATATGAAGTAGTGGCAGGTGACTGCAAGACAGCCAGTAGATCTTACAACAGAGTGAGGATGGGGCAGAGTTCTCATCGCATCTAACTAACCCCTGGTTTCTTTATTCAGTGCAACATTATACCTGTCTGTGTCAAATATTTGAGTTATGGAGGGTGGGATCTGGTAGGTTTTGCTTGGAATTAAGCTGTGTAAAACAACTTGTATCATGATCAGATCATGACTGCATGCCAATGGGTTATGATCAGAGAAACCAGGCATAAGATGAGCTTCTAATAGTTGCTGTATTGTAACTGCAGTGTCTTGAATTTTTTTTTTATTTATATTAACATAATTAGGAAGATGGGCTGGATGGGCAGAACATCAGCTTTGCTTTTGAAATCTGTAGATTGAGAGGAGAGAAAACTGGCCATACTTCATTTTCTGCTCTCTCAAAATTCAAAATGACACAACAGGCCCTAATCCAGTTCCTCAAGGCCATACCTACATTATCTAGCCCTGCAGCCCTGTAGAGGGAGATGTGTAAAGTGAAGTACCAACAGTTGACTCCTCCAGAGGATGTACTTTGAACTAGCTTCCATCTGATCCAGCAGACAGATGGGCCCTACCAATTGTGCTCCTGTAGAGAACCTCCAGGTTTAGTTTCACCTAAAATAAATCCAGTAGGTGCACTGAAATGTCAACTGAAGTGTGGCAGGTGGAGGCATTTGAGAGTTTCACATCCAAAGCATACTTCCATCTGAACTGAAACGTAGCATAAACACACCTGTAGGAAGGTAGCCCGTAGTGACATTTCTTCTAAGTGCAGTGTTTCCAGGAAGGGATACTGAGGATTACAAGTGCTGTTAATGAATTCTACAGTCTAAGACAGAATCTATCTGTGGCAAAGCTGGAAAAGCTTAGGCAGCCTGAACAAAACACCTGAACAAACTAAACAAACCACCTTCAAAAGATGTATTTCCAGGTCTTTGTCAACATTACCTATTTGGCTTCTTTTGAATCAGAGCTTTGCACTTTAATCTTTTGCTCATAATAACAACGGTGTCTTTTATATTTGTCAAACTGTTTTACAAAAGGACACTTTGGCTACAGCTTCAGATTTAACTTAAGCTTTTCATATTTCAGTAAAATTTATTAGTAAGTTAAAACAAAACTGCATCATCTCTAAGTTAAATAAGAATGACACTGATACACATAGATAAAACTGAACTATTGCGCAGAGAATTGGTCTTGCTCTTGACTGTTCCCCTAGTGCTGAAGCTAATGTAGCTGCAGACACATTGGTATTTTGCAAGTGAAAATTCGACCCAGGATCAGATGAAAATAGACAATATTCAGTAAAAAAATCAGCATAGGAATGGCTTATTTTATATCAAGATGGTTTTGGTATTTGAACGTTCCTTATTGGCAGCATAGGTGTAATTCCACAAAAGGTTGTGCAATGTCTTTCAAAGAAGCCATACCCTGGACTTAAAAAAAAATATAGTTTAGGACTTCGTATTTATTGTCACCAAAAAAAATGGTCTCTCAAAGAACACTTCTTTCTGAAATAATGTCTGATCATCTTGGAAAGGAATATCCCCTGTATTATGGCTTTTATTTATAGTCTGATTTATGAATGGTTAATTTTGATGGCTTAACTTCCAGTTTCATTCTGCACTAGTGTGCTGTCATGAACTCAGTGTAGTCCACGGTACAACCAACTTGTATATTTAAAGTCTTCTCTGAAAAGCCAGTATGAGCTGGACTGTTGTGATGGGCAATGTAAGAGCAGGAGCCTCTGAACGACAGGTAAGGTCAGCATAGACGTATGAAGTAGCCATCAAAAGTTATTGGAATATTTTTAAATCAGAAAAAAAAGTCTTATATTTCAGAACTTTGTTAGATAAACAGTGTTCTTTAATGCAATTTGGTACTTTCTTTTTATTCCCTGTTTTTAATTTCTACAGAAAACACCGAATGCTTCTGCAGAATTGCAATACAGGTTTAAAGCTACCTGTTCATAGCGAACATTGGCCATATGGAAAACTACAGAAAATAAAATT
>NW_010264239.1:4215-4525 GCF_000690775.1 Eurypyga helias
CTATATTTTATTATAAGTATCAAATTGCAAATTATGCTTTGGCTTTATTCCTTTCTTTTTTGTACACATGATTCCATACCCATTTTTTTTTTCATTTCACATGGAACCTAGATTACTACAGCTAATAAAATAGTGAGGAAAACTAGTGATATAATGCTGTTTTGCCTTTCAAATTTCAGTCAGAATTTTTAGAAAAATTGGAGTTATGCATTTGTACAGGTATGTGAGTGTAAAATGTTCACTGCTAAATATACACAAATATATAGATTATGAATATGTCAATAAATGTAATAAATATAAAACAATAACT
>NW_010264240.1:0-785 GCF_000690775.1 Eurypyga helias
CGCTGCGGGGAGGGGGGCAGCATGCTGAGGGGGCTGCAAGCCCCCACCCTGCCAGCGACGGCCAGGATGGAGCCCGGAGAAGACCGTAGGTCTCCGATTTTCCCTCCCCTGGGCTCACCTTCCCCTCCACCGTCTGTTTTTCCCTGGGCCTGTGGACGAGCAGCGGCTGGGCCAGCTCCCCTTTTGGCATTCGGCTTTGCTGGAAAAACAGCAGGGAGATGGCATCAGGCGAGATGTTCCTGCTCCTACTTGCCCACCCCAGGTCGGAGCCGGGCATCAAGCCCTTCCCCACGGACAGCCGCTCATCCCAAGGGATGCTCCGGCACCCCACAACCTGTAGTAGTCCACGAAGGTGATCTCCTCGCCGCCGGCCATGGTGAAACTGTCGCGCGGGGTCTTGTTCCAGTCGATGTCGTCGACGCGGTAGGTGCGGTTGTTGTAGCGGGTGATGACCACGCTGCCCACCAGCTGCTTGGTGCACTCGTCCTGGAAGTTGCCGGCACCGTGCTTGTAGATGCCGTGCCTGCCGCAGGGAGAGGAGGAGGAGGAGAGGCTCACCCTCCTTCCCAAAACCCCACAGGGCTCCCCCGGGAGTTTTAACCTCCCCCTTACATGAAATTCAGGACGGAATCGCTGCGGATGACTTTGTGGATGGCGTCGACCAAGAGGAAGAGGCCGCCGTCCTTCTTCCGGATGCTGACGGAGTATCCCGGCCAAATCTGCAGCCTGTGCCCAGAAAAGAAGATGCCCGACGGTGCCCGGAAAACCGGAGCCGCCTGCACGGC
>NW_010264240.1:802-1477 GCF_000690775.1 Eurypyga helias
GCCAGACGTCCCGCTCACTGAGGAACGCTCCAAAGACACCGGCATTTATTTCCCAGCCGGCTGCCGGCTCTCAGCTCCCAACCCCTGAACCGCAGCGTGGAAAACAGGCGCTCCGAGGTCAGGCTAAGCAAGGCTGGCCAAAGGAGCTGACCTGGTAAGGACTTGGGAATTTCCAGCCTCTGGGGGAGGAGGGGATGGACACACACACAGGGACGTCCCCATCTCACAGCCCCGCACCCAGGCAGCGCAGGAGGACACGGAGCCCAGCACCCACCTGTAATGCTGTAAGACTGCAGCCTGGTCAGGCTCAAAGAAGTTTCTCCCAACGAGCTTCATACCCAAGATTCTCATCACCCTGGAGAAGGAAAAGCCGTACGGGCTCAGGCTCTGTGGGGAGGAGGATCTCCTCCCTGCAGCTCGGGGGGGGTGTCTCTGCCGGCCCTCACCTCCGGAAAACCACGTTGTAAAAGGGGATGCAGAGATCCGAGCTGGGCTGGAGGACCTTGGTTATCTGGATGGTGATGGAAATCTCCTCCCCGTCGCTCATCCTCCGAGCCTTCAGGCTGACCGGCTGTGGGACGAGACGGGGCGTTAGTGGGGGCAGGAGAGGGATCCCTGTGTCCCCCAAAACCACTGAGAACCACCTCACCCCTCACCTGGGGGAGCAGGAGGGGC
>NW_010264240.1:1570-1800 GCF_000690775.1 Eurypyga helias
TCGAAGGCGGTCACGTCGCCGGTCACTGCCCGGTGCTCCTTCAGCATGCCGAAACGCACGCTCCTGCACTCCACCTCGGGGCTGCCAGAGATGGAGACGCGTTGCCCAGGCCTCCACCCCTCCTATTCCCCGCACCGGAGACCCCCAAAATCCCCACGAGGTGGAAAAGCTGGATCTCGCCGGCTCCGCTGCCCGGCAGCGGCTCTGCCCACAGGCACCGTGGCTGCGAC
>NW_010264241.1:0-9938 GCF_000690775.1 Eurypyga helias
CGAGCGCTCCCGGAGCAGCGCGGGCGGCCGGGGAGGGACGAGCGCGCCGAGCACAGCCGGGAAATCCTTCCTGCAGAAAGGGAAAAAAGAAAGGGAGAAAACTCCAATGAAAACGCCAGCACTACTCCGCAATTAGTGACTTTATTTGAAGTGAAGCGAGGCAGATGCCCCAGGGGCAGGAACCGGTGCGGGCTGCAGGTGGGGGTTAAGTTACAGACCAGCCTCTGGAAAGGTACCAGTCTGCCGAGCAGGGACTGGCAATTAGGGGTTCAGTCACCTCAGTGTCACATCAAGTTGAAGGGAAGAGCAGAAACAGCATCCAAAAGGGTATTTTGACACACTGATATCATACCCAAAAGCCCGTCATCACCTGAAGCAACTGATAAGACTTTCAGAGCCATTAAGACTGGTTTTCCCACTTTCTACATTTGTATTTCACCTGATCTTAATCTTGATTTAAATGAGTCAGTGTTGGTTAAAGATGTTTTCAGAATCTAAGTATTCCCTACCTTAATAGAAGCAAAGTTGCATCTGATAACAAATCATACCAAAGTAGGACTTTTAAACAAGAAACCTCTTTCTATGCAGTGCCAAAAAAACTCCCAAAAAAACCAAACTTGTCTAAAGGGAATGAAACGTGATCATTGCAAGAAGTTTTGGTCATCTATGTGCCTGTCTGGTCATTTGAAAGGCATCCAGAAACTATGTTATACATCACATGGATAAAATAAAAGTTTCCGTAGTTTAAAGCTGTTGTGTTATATTGCATTCAACAATTTATTGAGGAGTAATCTTGGATTCCACCAAAGCATATAGGCATTCACTGTTTGAAATTAATGGAAACCTTTTTGAAATTAGTAACAACCCTTAATAATACATTCCCATGGCATACAAATAGAGAGAAAAGAAGTATAAATAACCAAAAAGCAATAAATAATGCATTCTGACTCCTCCTGGTGTCCCAACTAGTATTTTATTTCAGCACACCTAGCAGCAAGTTTTATTCAACCACATTAATTTAAATCAGCATTTATTGTTATTTTGATGCTACATACCAGCATGAAAGAAACAGTCATGTTACCATGGATACTTATGATAGAATAGTAAAAAGGTCATAAAAAGTGCAGTCAGCTTGTCATTTTCTCTTCCAGAAAAAGCTGACCTTCCCAGGCTACCAGGCACCTCAGTCATGTATCAGCACCTAATACTTCTTCCATCTTCCTTTTATGTGCACACATACAGGGTGGAATCGGGGGTGGGTAAAGGCACTGGGGTGCATCAGGAAGTAAATTGTGCCTGGTGATAATGAGTAAGCTGAAGAAAACCCATGAAATTTTGCAACGTGAGGAATTGTTTTTAATTCTGTTACCGCTCAGCCTCTTTTTTGGAGGGTGGGGGTGGAATAAAGGCCCTACTGCTAAGTCCTGGTTTCATCTCAAGCGTTTTACCATGGGAGATCTCCACAGGTGGTTTAGTGGCTCTAGTGCAGGTAGTCTGCAGCTACCGGAGGCTAAGTCCTGGTTTCATCTCAAGCGTTTTACCATGGGAGAAGATCTCGACAGGTGGTTTAGTGGCTCTAGTGCAGGTAGTCCTGCAGCTACAGTAGTGCCCTATTGCCCAGACATCATATTATCATTCTTTACACAATTTCTCCATCCTGATCAGAATTGATCTAACAGGAAGCTTTCATGCTTGCCCACACTGCTGCTTTAGTCCTGCTCTGCTGTGAATATCCTATAAATGGCGTCACAGCTCAGGTTCAGCCTATGAACACCTCAAGGGCTCAGTGTCAAGGGTTTCCCATCTCAGGACGTGGGAGTGGGGGCCCTCACTGCTCTCTGGGGCACAGCTTGCTCCCAGCCAGGCCATTAGGAGATGGCAGCAGCAGCTAAGCAGGGATTGCAGCAACTGCAACCCTAAATGTTGAGATAGGCACAGACAGAACAGTATTACCGTAAAGAGAAACACTCAGCAGCGAATGCAGGGAGGACAAAAGAAAAACCTGCATTTTTTAGGGGCAAACTTCTATAATTAAGGAGTGGGCACTTAATCTTAAATGCTATTCTTGTCAGACAAGATTGTGATTAAGCTGTTTGCCTGAAGACATTAAAAAGCATCCTTTTTTCCTCCTCATATTCAACTAAATGACTTTGATCTGGAGCGTTCTATTGTTTTGATTGATTTCAGGTTTTTTGTTTTGCTTGGGTTTTTTTTTGTTGGTTTTGTGGGCTTGTTTTTTGTTTTAGAGGAGACTTACTTTAAAAGTGTAATGAGCATCTTAAAAATAGTATATTTATACAAAGAAACGAGAGTTAATTGTTTGAAGATTTTCTTACACGTAGACTGTATAATCAATCTGTTTGGTGCTGCGTACACTTAAAGCAAGATCAAATATTAATGTACAAAAACTTCAAAGACCTTGGATAGAAATATTCCATATAAACTCATTAGACCTAAGGAACTCTTAAGAAATATCATATTTTCACTCTTATAATTAAAAGCTTTCCATTTCTTGCCTCAATTTTATTGACAGGCTTACTAAATAAATAATTACTCTTAGCTTAGCAAGCAGAAGTAAGGTGATTATATATGCTCTTTTACAAATAACCATACACAGAAAATATAAATAAAAAGAAAACAATTGAACTATTACTGCAAAATTCCAAGGAATTTCAATCATTAGTTGTCACGCAGGTTCTTGCAAGTTTGGCTAATTACAGTCATAGCGTAGGAATATCACTGATTACTTTAGAGAGGAAAATGGATCCAACTATCTTCCTTCAGAAAACACAGCCCAAGCTTACGCTTGCCAGAGCAGAAAGGCATCCACTTATGCCTGTATTAATGCAGTAACTACTATAGCAGGGGTCCTAATTTTATTTTCATTCTTTGGAAAAAACAGATTTTAAAAAAGGAATCATGTAATGATGGTTGTATATCATATTCAGTTATTTTGAATGCATATGTGTTAATAGGGAGAATTTTCTATAAATATACTTAATGTAGCAGAGCATTAGTGTATCTTGCTGTCAGATACTAAAATTCTAAATATTGAAAGGCTTTGCACAAGATTTTCAGTAAAATAAGGGCACAATCATTGGTAAAATATACTGTATTTTCATTCAGGGTGTTTTACAAATGCAACTGGTAAAATCTTATCTGTGGAAAACAAACAAACAAAAAAAAAACCCACCAAACTAAAACTGAGGCAAAGCTACAGGTTGAACTCAACTATTCCAGTTTCATGTCCAGTGCTCTGTGAAGCAGACTACATTATGACACAAATATCCTATCACCACAGCAGTGCAGAGAATGCCAGCTTTTTAATGTATTTTTTTATACGTGTGTGTGTGTATATGTGTATACAAACAAATGTACATTTCAGCATATTTTTGTTGAATTTTAGCAACATTATAGATAACTAAAACAGTAACTTGATATATTTTTACACTCTAAACCATACTGCATTTCTGTCTTAAAAAGACTAGCCAGACACACTGAATTTGCAAGTAATAATCTCTGAAACACAGTTTGATAAATGGTATCTTAAATAACAGAAGGAATATAAAACCACAGGCGTCAGTACTCTCTTCTTAAGGATAATTGTTGTGAGCCAGTTAATGTTGCAGATTCAGCGATGTGAGATGAGTGCAAGTGTGGTTCTGAGACAAAGGTACTGGTTGAGCAGGAGCAGAGGGGACAAGTTATTTACAGGAGACATTTCTTCAAGTCTTACATTTCTCTCACCCCTGAAAGTTTTCCTTATAACTTTGGAAATAGATTTGTTATTCCTTTTACCAATTTTTCTCCTGCTTTTCCATGCCATCTTCTCATTCCTTCCCCCCCAGTGAAGGGTTTCTCTGCCTTTGGAAATGTTCCTTGATTTAAGTAAATTCTTAACAAATTCATTAAGCTACCAAAGAGCAAAAATGTTCTTGCCAAAATAGGAAGACAAAGCATAAGTCGCAGCGTGAAATATTTGAATATACTGGGCTGAATATTTCATATCCATGTATTCAAACACAACCAGCATAAACACATACACAGAATTAATGCAGGCAGCTTATTACTGCTCTTGATTGAAACCTGACACATTAACACCACCTCTGTGAGATAACAGGTTTGGAGCGACTGACTCCCAACTCAGTCTTCAACACGTGTGCGTTTACGAACACTGCAGGAACCCTCTTGCTCTGAATGCTGAATCCCTGGAGGCTTGCTTGCATGGCAAAGGAAGGTTCATCAGTGACAAGGTGTGTAAAAAACATGGGAGAGTTTCTAGCAGTTTCGTTTTTAGGACTGTATATTACACTTTTGTTAAAAATACATATTTCAGGGAGACAGAATATTTCCAATTACCTCTTACAAGCACGCACATAGCAGAAATATTGTCACATGGATAGCTCATCCAAATTTCTAGCAGAAAGTTTAAATGCCATATTACAAAACCAAACAGTGTGAGAATACTAGCTCGCAAGGCATTGATACATCATCTTCATCTGTATTTGGCTAAAAAAAATAACGATGCAACTGCCAAAGGATAGTGCCTAACGGACTTCAATGCCAAGGCCAGAGGGGGTGGGGAGCAGAGAACAAATCCTTGCTACTGCAGTGCTGGAATTACTGTTTTAAACATCAGAGTTGAGTAAAAGCTGCTGTAAAAGTCCCTTCGAAGGTCATTTGAACTTTGTAAGTGATTTTCAAGGTAACCCCTTTTAAATCTAAGAACCAGCCAATTCAGAAGCAAGTTGATTAAAATAATAAAGAAGTAAATTCAAGTAAATTTAACCTCATTGTTAACCCTGCTTTTTAGCAGGCTAGACTTCCAATTCAAATTATCATTCGAACCTTTAGCAAGTATATGCAGCCCACATAGGTTTGCTCTTCAAGTACATTGAATGAGCAATTACATGATTATGGGGGGTGGGGTGGAAAAAAAAAACAAAAACATAAAAAGCTTCATTTCATTCTATGAAACACCTATTTTTTCCACTGCTCAAAAGAGCAATGATTATGTATTTAATATTTAACATATTTGGGCTCATTCCACACTGAAGGCCTACATTTTATCTAATATGACAACCAGAGTAACTCTAGTAGTGACAACAAGACTTGATCCAACCACTACCTTCATGATCAGAATCAGTTCTAGGGGTCTCAGAAAACAGAGGAGTAAAAACAACTCACTCAGGAATTTCTGGATTTCCCCATATTGACCACAGAAGCAGCAGTGCTGAACCTCTTAATCCATAAGTTTACCTTTAAACTTGCATGTGGTGGAAGGAAAGGAGTAAAAAAAAAAAAACCACAAACAAAAACCCCAACCTAGTACAAGGGAAATCCAATCCTTTACTTCTTGCTGTTGTGCAAATACAAGAATTAGATCAACCCTCAACAGCTACAAATGACCTACATATATTACTTGGTATTAGAAAAACTGAAACAATTATTTGTGGAAGATTCTGTTACCAAAACTGTTACCTTATACATCTAAAACCAACCATCCTTGATATCTTGTAGATGCTGTCTCATGTGGTAGACTCCATGGTACCAAACACTTTGAGTTCAAGGTTTCACAGAGACCTCTTTCATTCTGTAGCTATACAAACCCAGACCTAAATCAAACATGCTACCAAGTTCACCAAGGTCACTGAACAGAGGAGTTAGGACATCTTCAGAAACAGTGTTTCAGTCAGCAGTCATTGACTTTAGAACTCCTTTTTTAGCATCTCAGGGCTGAGGTTTCCTTGCATCCAGAAGACACCTCAGGGCAAATCTGCCTTCTCATACCAAAATTTAATGCTATTGAAGTCAGTATTCATTCAAAATTGAGGGGAAAACCAGTATGTGGATAACAAGGTGGTTTGACAACCTACATACAGGTCCATTAAAGAATAATTTATTGTTTAACTCTGAAATAATTTCCTATTTATTAAATACTGTGTTAAACTGATAAATTTGAGTTGTATAAAACAAAAGCTACTTGATAATCCTTCCAGACAAAAGAAAAACTGAGTCTCAGAAAAAAATATTTTTCCATTTCTGTGACAGTAATTGGTTTAAAAGCTGAAAAACCCAGGTGACAGTATTTTAATAACATTTTTAACAAAACAGGGACAGCATAACATATTTCAGTCACATCTGAGTAGCTCTGGAGAGGTCATGAGTCATTCTTAAGGGTTTCACAGTGGATGGACTTATTCTGGGTATTTAACAGACCTCACAAGTATGCTAAAAAAGCTTTAAGGACTTGTTTACATTTTAAATCATGTATATATATATATTTTTAAATTTTTAAATCAGTTTGGAGTTCAAGAGGACTTTTCTAATGCTTTTTTGGTATATCACATAAGGCTGAAATTGTCTGATAATGAAAAATGTGTTTTATTGTGGAAAACAGATCTTTGAAGTATTATCTCCTCTTAGTCAGAATACAGCATATTCAGCACCAATTCTTTTAGCATTAATTCATCAGCGTATCCAAAAATTTTCACTTAGAAAATGAGACACTGATTAAAGGTCCTTTGAAAAGCTGAACAAATGTTTTTATTTAAAACATTTATTGTCATCTGAGACTTTGCTCCCTCCTTCCCTTCCCTGCTCCCCCAATCCTTAACTGAAAACAGCAAAGGTAGGCTGGTACCTACATTTAGACGTAGGGCAGATGCTCTCTCCCGCTGTATTTGGATCCTAACTGACCATCAGGTTAAAAAAAAAAAAAAAAAAGAGAGAGAGAAAAGAGCTATGTGTAGAAAGAAATTAAGTCCAATTATATCAGCTGTAAAGCATTTGGTCTTCTACAGCTGTAATTAGATTGAATGTGATCCAAGACAAAATTATTACAACAAAGTCATTAGGATATTTCAGTCTTGAACTTTACAAACATCCCAATCCAGATGATCCAAATAGCAGAGCTGATGTCTGTACTACTCTGATTCCCATACCCAAAGCACTTAAGCATTTTGGATAAATCCACATATAATTTGAACACCATTTAGCTGTTGGGAACCTACGGTGCAAAAAAATTTGAGACACGGTGTGGAGGGGTGGAAATCACACAGAGAAGCTACTGTTGATAAGCTTCTCATAAGGAATCTTGCATTACAAGAAGTATTTCTGACTGCACGTTAAATAACCACAGGAGAAGTCTCTCAAAGGTACAAATGGAGAGTCAGAAAACATGCAATATAATGACTAGTATTGTAGAAGACACACACATAAACCATACCTATATTGTGTCATTCTGAAACTGCTATAGCTATTTATGATGGTCATAAATAAGTTTTCCACTTCGTTCCATACTTGGCTTGCTTTACTGTGTTGTTTCATAATATACAAGTTGTTATAGTGATTTTATGGCCAAATAGAGATTACGGTAAGAGACTGCAAGCAAAGAAGAATGTTCCACAGTTTCTTTACAAAGCTGCGAATAGAACAGGTTGCCTGTTCTTCTTCATGCCAGTAACACATGTATGTGCCTTCCTCTCTGCATAAAGAAGTCTGCACAACTTCTCTTAATAGTGGAAATATAAGGCTTCAAATGATAATTGGATTTCCTTGATGAAATAATGAGAATTTCCTAATATTTTGAACTATTTCCCGCTATACTCTATTAAAACCCCGATTTTTGAAATCTAGCAGAACTTCAGCTCTAATTCAAAATTTATTAGATATGACATGCATTAGGATTATACTATCAAGATCATATCAAAATGTCATTAATACAGAATTAATGGGAACTCAGTGAAAATTGCTACATTATATCAACAGAAAGATTGTCACACTAATACTATGTTATAATTGCATAGTTAAAAAATCCTGCAGATCTCTGCATTATAATGGAAAAATTTCACTTTTTTTCAAAGCACAAAGTAAGCACAGTCTGAAGCAGTCATGTCAGAATGCCACAGCACTACGTTTATTTTTCATACTAATTGTATATGCGATCACCGCATGTCTCATTAATGATCTCGGACACAGAGTCCACACAACTGTATGGTAACGAACAGAGTAAAGTTTCAGTCAAGCAGAGTGAACAGTATGACCAGGACACTTTTGTTCTGTTTACCTGAAAAACTTCACATGTTAACTCATTGCTTTTGTCTCCCCATACAGTGCTGGTAATCACAGTAGGAAAACAGCATCTGTACTTCTCCACAGCCATCTGTGATCCTATCTACAGTGACAACTGAAACACGCACTAAAAAATTAAGCTCGGGGCTGAGATACTGAGCTCGTGAAAACCCTTATGGTTCCACTAACTTTGGAGAAAGCACTATTTTATATTTTCTCAAAATATGGCCTAAAAAGGTTTCATAACACTTAAGAATTATCTCTCTTTTTTTTTTAACTGATCTGCAGTTTCAAATTAAAGCCCGTATGTACAACCAATTAGACACCTAAGCGGCAAACATTAGTCATATTTAAAAAGTACACATAAAATGAACAATCTTAATTAATGTTAACTTTTCTTTAATTTCATACAACATTTAGATTATTTAGGAATCTTCCACCTGTGTAATTTTTCAATACAACCATAAAAAAAACCAAAACTATTTCAAATAGGAGGAAAAATGTAGTTTTATAATGGTGCTAAATAATCACAAGATTTTCACATTTATTCCAGCATTCCTGACTACCTAAAGTAGTAAACAAAAAAATAGTTTTAATAGTCCTGATTTGTTAGTTGCCTTACAAAAATTTCTTCAGCTTTAAACAAAAGAAAAAACCCAGGATTTCCAAGCAGTGGCATATCATAAGATTACTTGTTCTGTTCACCTCTTTCCATCATTGCTAGACTACACAGAGTACATCATTTTATCATCCTGATTAGGCATTTGGTCAAGTGTAGGGTGTGCCTTATGTCACCTATGAAGTCTAGTATCAATACACCTTGATTAAATGAATGGATTTCAGCAGATCCCAGAGGCTAAAACGTCAATCCTTAAGATCTACTTTTCCAGGTCACCTTGCAACCAAAGTGAAATGGGAAGAGCTTTGGAAATGCCTACGAAACCATGTTCCCCAATTTTTTTCTTTCAAAACCTATTATAAATGTAAAGCAGTAGTTTAGAAAGAAGAATTAGTAAGCCTGCTTTTAAGGTAGCTGAAGAACCCAGAAGACTGATGTGCATGAACCTACTTAAAAAGGCAAAGAGAAGAGCCCTCTCCTGCCGTGTGGGGACTGCTGCACAACAGAGGGGAGCCACATTCGGAAGTGTGAAGGGCACCATCCCATGCATACTCATTTTCTGGGAATTTAAAGAAGCAAAGTAGGCAAGAAGCAAAGTTCAGACATATTTTACAAAACCCAGCTGGAATTCCTATACTTAAATAGATGCTAAAATGACTGCAACATAAATCCTACGATAACCAACTAGATAGATAGGTAGATCTTTTTAATTTTTTTTTTCCCCCTAGATAGATATATTTTCTTTCTACAGGACCATTTTGGTTTATTACTTTCATTCATAAGTATGAGTTTTCACTCATTCATGAGCTGTCCTTTCAGATTTTAGGAGAAATATCTATCCCAATAGTCATGTGTGAATCACTGAACAGTAACACAGGGACAACACATCTCTATAGATTTTTGTTCATTTCCATTTCTCATCTATAATCTTGTTTTCTACTAGCAGAAGTAAAAGGAAGACATACCCTTATAATGGCCAGAAAGCTCGATTGGAGAAACAAAGAACGACACAAGGGACTGTCTGGCAGGGCACAGCGCTGCAAGTCAAGCTCTATTCAGTAACCTTATGGCTGGGTGCATTGCTGCTTTTCTTTCAAGGAATGGGGATTCTTACATCTGGAGAAGTGGGCCTGTGCCAACCTCATGGAGTTCAACAAGGCCAAGCGCAAGGTTCTGCAAATGAGTCAGGGAAATCCCAAGCATGAGGGCAGGCTGGGCAGACACTGGATGGAGAGCAGCCCTGAGG
>NW_010264242.1:0-509 GCF_000690775.1 Eurypyga helias
GGAGCGCTGGGGGGGGCAACCAATGGAGTGAAGGAGGCTTGGCTAACCTTAGCCTCCCATTTTCTCTCCCCCCAATTCAGGGCTCTGACCAGTCAGTCGCCTTTGATTATCAGTTGCCAGCAGCCCTTCTCTTGGCTCCTTGACACGAGCTCCATATAAGGCAGCGATCTCCATAGAAACGTGTCAGTTTCAATAGTAGTGTCAAAGTTCACTATATACAGACATTCGCGCAGATCCCCCTTTCGGAAACATTGCTCTGCTAGGCTTCCCGTTTAAACGCATTCATTTTTTGGGTCTCTCTCTCTCTCTCTCTCTCTCTCCCCCTCTCTCTCCCCTTTCTTGCATATTCTATTAGTTGTGTGCTTTTTTTTTTTTCTTCCCTCTCTCCCCCCTTCATCTCCCTCTTCTCCTTCCTTTTCTTCTTTTTTCCACCCTTCCTCCTTGTGTCTTTCGCTTCATTCCTGCAGGAGAAGAGAAGAAGAGAGAGGTGAAACTAAAAAAAAAAAAAA
>NW_010264242.1:996-1468 GCF_000690775.1 Eurypyga helias
TATCTCGGAAAAAAAGAAAAAAGGGGAAAAAGCAGAGAGAGGGGGAAAAAAAAAAAAAGCCCGGAGAGAGAGAGAGAGAACGCGTTCACATCTTAATACCGTTATTATTTTGACCATTCTTGCCTATTTTTTTATTTTGGGGGAGGGCTTCGCTTCTGGCTGATGAGTTTTTACCCGAAATACTTTTTTTAGGCAAACAAAAAAAACAAAAAAAAAAAAAAAAAAAAGAACCTTCCGGGGGGCGATTTCCACCGTTTTTTTTTTTTTTTCCTCGCAACCACCGGCATCGTGCGCTCTCACAGGAGAAGAAGAAGGAAGGGGCAAGAAAGAGGAAAAGAAGAGGATTTATTTACCCGACCTACTTTGGATCTCTCTTTTTCCTGCGCTTGTCATTATTATTCCCGTTCTCTATTTTTACACTTCGCCGTGAATTCGTCTCCTCTGCGAATTTAGTCACATCCGATTTTTTTTT
>NW_010264243.1:0-742 GCF_000690775.1 Eurypyga helias
CTCAGAAGGGCAGGCAAGAAGGTGGAGGGCCATGGGGTGAACTGCTTAGCCAGGTGCACACTGACACCCCGAAGAAGCCATTGCTCCAGCAAAGCACCCTGACATCTTCCCCTGCACCCAAGACCATGCTCTGCAACCAGCCAACCCCTGCACCCAGCCAGAGACCCTCTGGGCACACCAGCATCAGGGTGACCCCAAATCCAAGCCCTGCCTGGGGGACCCCATGGTGGGGGATGACCCCAGGTGCTCTTTTGCACTTCTCCACCTGACTCCATCCATCCATGCATCCATGCATGCATGCAGCCATCCATCCATCCATCCATCCCCCACTGTCGCCCTTCATTGCTCGCCCCTGCTGGGGGAAAAAATCCTCCCTTGCGTCCCCCCCCCTTCTCCTGCCCCCTCCCCCCAGCCCCCGCCACTTCATTACGATGGATTTTATAGTAAAGACATCAGATTGAAGGAAGGACTTGCTGGCCAGGCAGTGGCTATAAGTTATTGGATTTCCCGGCCGCAATTACACGGGCCAAGCGGCCCTTCTATTTACCTGTGTAGACAACTCCATTTATTTCTATTGACATGTTGATACTGCTAATGCCGTTGGTGGACAGGTTCAATGCGGTCTCCTGTCTGTCATCTGGGGAAAGGAAATACCAATATAAGCATTAAGAGAAACAGAAACAAGATCTTGCCCGAGAGAGAGAAGTAAGGCCCCGGCCTCTCTGGGCATCCATGCTCCCCT
>NW_010264243.1:1116-1338 GCF_000690775.1 Eurypyga helias
CAGCCAGTGCCACCTCCACCCCACAAGCCTGGGGCATGAGGGGCTACCACCCCCAGCATCTGGGCTTGCTCCTTCTCCAAAGCATGGAGAAATAAAGCCTTATCAGTTCCGGAGAGGGACTACATGAACAAAATCGGATTTCACCCCTCAAGCAAAAAGGGCAAGAGCAGATGGGGAACAACGATGCTTCTGGAATAGTGTCCATCCCTAGGGAGAGATGCC
>NW_010264243.1:1505-2278 GCF_000690775.1 Eurypyga helias
CCGTCCCGCCCGACGGTTGCGGTCGATGGCGGCTTGGAGCTCCCCGGGAGAGCTGAGCGCCCGCTTCTCACATTCGTAGGGATACAGGTACTTCATGTATCTGCACAGGGAGAGAGCCAGGATGCGACCCAGCATCACGCGCCTCCCAGCCAGCCCAGTGCTGAGCTGGGAACGGGGTGGGAATCGCACCTGGGGAGGGGCAGAACCCTCCACCCCCACTTAGGGCACCCCATGCCACACCGTGGGGGGCACTCACTGGGTGCGGAGCGTGAAGGCAGCACTGGTGATGGAGGTAGGTAGGTTGAGCCCCTTGGTGATCTCCCGCCAGATCTTCTTGTTGATGACTTCGACCAGGCCACCCTTGTCCGTCACCAGTCGGTACAGTGTGTACAGGTCCAGCACTTGCTTGGCCATGATGGGGATGCGGTTCACAGGCGTCCCTTCCAGCAACGCATAGTAGGGAGAGAAAAGGGTGCAGGGTGAGCCCACGGGACCCTCATTCACTGAGGACAAGGCCCCCACTTTGTTCCAACTGCCACTGCCGGTACTATGTGCCCCTCAATGGGAGATGTCCGGGCATGGGGGGTTGCAGGCAGGACCTCAGGGTGCCGGGGAGAATGGCACTGTGCCCACGAGCAGGGCAGAGCCTGAGATGCTAGCACAGGGTTCCCACCAATGGGGCTGTCAGTGGGGCCAGGTCCACTCTCAGCTGGGCTGTGGGGACATGGTGGATTGGCAAAGTGCCTTCTCCAGAGCTACTTAGGGAGGGTCAT
>NW_010264243.1:2311-3968 GCF_000690775.1 Eurypyga helias
TCTCCCCTAAATCTCTCAGAGCATCCTAGAAGTCTCTCTGTAATGCCCTTCCTGAGCCCCATAAAGAGAGACTCCACCCCAACTTCATAAAGGGACTCACCCATAACCATTCTGGAGGGACTCACCCTATAACCTCCCTATAGAGAAATTTTCTCTCTTAAAAATCCCCCTCCAAGGCCCATAGAGAGGGACTCCCCAAAGAGTCCTCAGAAAGACTCCCATCCCACAGATCAAGATCCCCCCTAGCAGCCCCTTGACTGTTTAAAAGACTTCAGTGCCCCACCTCAAGAGGTCTGACCCCCAGATCCCTTTCAAGGGCCCTCAGTAGAGACCCTGCTTCCCCAGCACCATCCCCTCACTGAGGCAATGGGACATGGGGTCACCAGGGCTCTGTGAGCCAAGCATGGACCAGCATGGTCCCCACAGCCACTGGGTCTGGTTACAACCCCCTCCAAGCACCCCCAAATTACCCCACAGCCTTGCCCTGCCCCATAGCACCTCAGGACAATGGTCTGAGCAGCAATTGAGGGCTGCAGCAGGGCGGCGGAGAGATAAGCATCCCATCCCATCTCATCCTGTCCCACCCCACCCCATATTTATTCCTCCTGCGGGGTGGTGGGGAGCAGGCGGTATCGGAAAGCCATCCATTTGGCCTGGGAGGCTGTCACAGCCGTGCTTTGCCCCTCAAACAAAGCCGTCACTCACCGCCATCCTCCAGCATCCCTAATTTATGGCTCTGATATTGGCTCAGCTTCTTCACATAAGCCTGAAAAATGAGCTCTTTTTATTCCTTTACTGAGTTAATTTAACTTTTTTTTTTTTGTGTGTCTGTGTTGTTCGCCCAGTCAGAAAGGGGGAGAGGAGTTTATCCTCCTGGGAAAAAGGCAGAGATATCGACTTGATATCTGCTGGCGGTGCCTCGCCAGTACTGCCTGGGGGCTGCTGGCACTGAAGCCATCATCTCGGGGGGGCCTGATTTGAGGGTTCCCCATCACCCCACCATGCCAAGGAGTTTGCGGGGTCTCAGGCCTCGATCGATGGCCCACAGATTTCTCTTCCTCCCTCCCAGCCATGGCAGCTAATGAAAGCGGTTCGCCATTAATCTCAGGGCTGCGCAGGGCGGGTGGCCGGTGCCCGTGCAGCTGACAAAGGGACCTGTCTGTGTCCCCGCAGAGTGATGGCCCCGGCCCTAGCCAGGGCAAGCGGCACAAAAGCCCAGGGAGGTGATGCGGCCATTGTGGTGCTGCAATTAGCTCCTTGATGGATTAATGGCCCCGTGTTATCGGCAGGGCCCTCGGCCTGGAAAGCAGTTGGGGGGGCCCTGTGGAGCCCCAGTGAGCAAAAGCAGAATTAGTGCCACTACATCCCAGCTGGCCACTTTTGGGATGCCACAGAGGTTGGGGCATGGGAATGAGGTGCCCCACTGCCTGTACCCCATGACTGATGGGATGGTGTCCCTGTCCTGTGCCATGGGGTCCCTGATGTCCTCCCCAGTAGGGCTGTCCCTAACCCATTTTTCAGCCCCTCTGATTTTCCACCCTGCTGACAACTGCCAGTGACAAAACTGCCCTGACAGACTGCAGGAGGGACTCAGCCTCCTTCATTAGTGCTCACCCTACAGACATCAATCTCCCCTGGCCCGCTGCCACCTCAGGGA
>NW_010264243.1:4015-4261 GCF_000690775.1 Eurypyga helias
TGGCTGGTTGGCTCATGAGTTCTGCTTCTCAGCCAGCTGCTGCTGACCCCCGGGATGCTGTCCCTGCCTTGCAGTCCCTGTCTCCTTTCTTTTTGTTACCCGGCACAGCCGCACCTGCACAGCTGTACCTGCACACCCACACCACTGCCTGCCCACCCCGGGGAAATGCCATCTGCTTGGAGGAGGTGTGGGACGGAGGGGACAGGAGCGGGACGGCTGGACACAGAGAGATGAGAAGCAGCATTG
>NW_010264243.1:4272-4611 GCF_000690775.1 Eurypyga helias
CCTCTCCCCACACCACCAGGCAATCGCTTAATTAGCCCCAGCCCCAATGGCGAGGGAGTTAATTAGCTCTGGAGAGAGAGATAATGAAGCTATGGAACAGCCCCATGAATCTTGCGGCTGATGGATGCTGGGGCCAAGGCAGCGCTCCTGCTCCCGCTTGATCCCCACAGCCCCGCACCAGAGCCAGGGGGTCTGGGGAACACCCATGGGGCAGTTCCCAGCCCCCCAGCCTGCCTCCAGCTGCAGTCCGACATGAGCCCCATAGCCGCGCCAGTCCCCTGCAGCACAGCTCTGTGCGAAACGAGTTTGTGGGGTCTCAGCCCGACCCAAAAGTTGATC
>NW_010264244.1:0-11396 GCF_000690775.1 Eurypyga helias
GCCCCCGTGACACACCCTGACAGTCCCAGCCTTGAAACTGCCGCAGCCAAGATCCAGGCCTTTCTGGAACAGGCCCCTTCCCGGCCATGGATGCCAGTTCCGGGAGCCTCATCCTTCAGGCGGGCGCAGGGTGGGCTCTCATGCACCCACCCACCCGCGGCACCTCCCTGGGGCCCGCCTGGTCTGGGGGCCCTGAGGACGCTCGGGCATCCCCCACTCAGCTCTGTGCTGATGAGGTTAATGCAGCTTCACCCCGAGAGCTGAACACGGATTTGGGGGGTCGCTAGTCGTGGTTCCGTGGGGTCTGAATTTTGTCTGTTGAGTTTGGTATTGGGTGATAAACCCACTTCTTACTGCCTACGTCACGCCTGTGTTCATGGAGTTTCAATATTCATTGCAGCGTGCTGCGTGTGCCGCCAGCCTTCCGGCAGACCTCTTCACGGACACAGCTCTTCCCTCACCCCCAGCAACTGGCTGCTCCCTGAGAAGTTTCGGGACCGTTCTGGCTCGCGGTAGGGATTATCACCACCGTGTCTTTGGGCTGTGGGTTTGTTGTGGTCTGGGTTCATCAACAGTCCTTAATTTCACAGTGTGCATTTAATTCATCCTGGGCTATGGATTCAGTGTGTGGAATTTAGAGGAGGCAAAAACCTTGGCAATGTCTTAGCGATAAGGGGTAATGGGGAAAAACAGGCCTTCACATTCACAAACAAGATGAGACAGTGGAGGAATGGACAGAGCTTGTGTATTTCTTTGTACTTGGTATGTAACACTTCAGGGTCTTTTCTGTCCAGTCTGTAAAACGTTTGCAGAGAAAGTATTTTTAAAGCCCGTTTCTGAGAATTTGTCATCTAAGCCTGCCAAAACCGAAGCAGTAAACAAACACCTGTCAGGAGCAGAGAAGGAGCGCTAGCCACAGGGGAGCTTCGCTAGGGCGTTAGCTCAGGAAGCTCTAACAGATTTTATCAGGAGTGAAGTCCGATGCTCGGACACCTCGTACGTTGCCGTGAAGGTAAGCTTTGGGCAGAGGTTCAAACCCAGCTCATTAACACCATCGGGAACCTTTATGTGATGTATTAAAGTGGTGCCATCCGCTCCATTCTAAATCGCAGCCTGTGGAGGGATCTAAGCATCTTGAAGGTCAGGAAGCTTTTTTCCTGCCTTGCTCCCCTGGTAACGCCATGAATATTCCCTTCCCTGTTCCCTCTACTTGGCTAATTCCGTGCCGTAACAGGGAGTACGGGGTTCTGTCACTAGACGTGGCCATTGGAGCGTGTGGCCAGGCAGGCAGCAGCTAACAGGGTAACGGCCGTCTGACTCCCAGTCGTTCACGCAGCGCGTCTCACTGCAGTTCTAACTCAAGCGAGGTGCAGGATGGACAGGAAAGTAGGGCAGACAGCGTGTGTCACCTGAGCGACACCCAGAATAGCGAAGAGGGCGTGGGGCAGCTCTCTCGCATCCCTCCAGTGAGCCTGGACCTGCAGGCTGCGTCTGGTTTGCATCCGTTTGTCTGCTGCTCTGGTCCTGCTTATGCTCGTGACGTGGGAGTGTTCTGGCTGACCTTACCCCTCATGAGATGAAGCTATTTAAAGCTATTCCTCCTGGATCCTGAACCAAAAGTAATTTCTCCCAAGTGATTTAACCGTCTCCAGTCTGCACGTGACACCAGCTGGAGGATGGCCATTTGCAGGGGCATGATGCCTGGCTTATGGCAGAACCAGTGCCTGCAGGCGTCACAAGGTAACGTACAGCACATCCTTGTGCATAATCCTGACTCCGTCATCTTGATTTCATTCATAACCACTTCCTGAGGAATCTGGGATGGCTCCGTACAGAACCTTACCCTGAGATGTAAAAGCAGGATTGATTCTGACAGTTGACTGTAAATTTGACCGCTGTAGAAACAGGCTGCGGGGTGGCCATTCACGTCACTTAAGACCGCAGTAAAAACCCTCTAATTAATGGTGGCTTTGCGTTGGCTTCGGCAGGCAGTGGGTCGCTTGCGTTTGGCTCGGCCAGCCAGTGGCTGCAACCTGCAAAAGTGAAAACACAGACCTGTTTGTGGGTGTAGGCGAGTACCGGCAGCATTCATGAACACGCTGCAAGAACCTGAACAAAAGGGCAGTAAGAGTTCTTCGAGCACCACCTTCATCTGCTGGTGACGGTGGTGTGATCTCTGTGCAATAGTGATTTTTAAAAACGCTGTTGAGGAAAGAAGGAAATGGGACCGTGCACTTGTGGGTAAATACTGGCAGTTACGGTCAGCGTCTCCCTGGTTCGGATCCTTGATTTTCAGAGCGTGATCATTTAGTCAGCACAGGAACCTGTGTCAGGGACAGAACACTCCACTGCACAGGTGTTGTTCTGAGGGTTCATCCCTGAATTTCATGGAGGGGAGCAGCCATTCCGATAAATCTAACCACAGTGTTACCATATTTTAGGAGTAAGATAGCTGAACAAATAGAAGTTGTTACTGGCAACACAGACCATGTGGAAGGTCAATCAAAAACTAAAGTAGATGAGATAAACTCCAGGGTGGATTTCTGTGTGGAGATGAAAAAACCCGAACCAAACCAATCCTCCCCGGACCTCTGTGCAACAGAACTGTCCTATATGAGACACCTGCTGTGTGCTTTGTGTCAGGTCTTGTGGAAGAGGGTTTTGTGTTCAAAAAGGACTTGATGTTGTCGTGTGGATTTCCATTCTTAGCAGGAACATTTCAGACCCTGAATAATGGCTGATCACTTTGCTCAGAGGGAGTAACACACAGATGGCAAAGCCAAGCCCTCCATTAGAAGGGGGAATATTGCATTTTTTTGTCTCAGGAGTTTTCTCTGGGGCATAAATCACATTTTGTCTTAAAGTATAAAGTATTTTGAAGCTAATTGATGCATTTTTCTAATAGTTATAAATGACATTAGTAAAATTGAATTGATATATGTCCTGGCAGCTTTAATGCATAAACAAGGCAGCTTTTAAGACATTGTGTTCCAAAACACTGTTTTCTTTACTGTTATAAAATTCTCTTTAGTGCAGGGACAGAAAACAAATCCTCAGGACTCTCTTAACTTTGCAGTCTTATTCAGCATCTTCCCCCTACAGCTTTCTGTGCTATAAACATCCATATTGCTTGGCAGAAGATGGATCCCATGTATTGTATTTTAAAAGCCTCTTCAGAATACCTATTGCAGCTGTTGTTACAGCCCAGAGTTCACAACATCTCTTATCAGTAAGAAAACGGGTTTAGTGACGTTTCCCCCTCTATCCATGCCTAGAATGTGTTAACAAAGAAATTTCCAAAGGAATCTCTAAGAGCACAGAATGTCAGATTTATTGGTTTGGTTTTTTAAAAACAAAGGAGACCACGATTTCCTATGGTTAATTCACACCAAGATAATTGTTTTATTTTATCTTAGCCAGGGGCTTTCTCTTACTGGTGGAGCTGTGTATGAATCATAGACGCAATGAAGCAATCCTCTGTTTATAGTCACTGAGAAGAACCGTACATTTCCCCACAGCAGAGAGAAGCAGTTTAAAGCTCCTCAGAATCCTCAGGAGTGAAGAAAATGTGCTGCGTTTTAAATTAAAGAGGAAAAGAATTCAAAGCTTTCAGGCGGGATTTGGCAAGGCCAATATATGCCCATATGAGTTATGCCGTTGCCTGCTCCGTTACTGTGCTCCTTCACTGTTTTACCGTTGGTCTTGTGTGGAAGTGGTGCTCAGGTAGTTCAGTGGTGGGTACGGCAGAAACGAAATAAAGGGATCACATTATTGTTGATCAAGCAATAATGCAGTTTCAGAAAATGTAAAGAGATTGTGAAATCTTTGCATCATGGTGATGATGGTCATCAATAAACACAGACAGACCAAAATAACCCATTTTAACAGACCTTCATGGAGGTATTTAGTTTATTTGTTTGGCTAACTGAACACATGGTGTAATGAAATAACACTGTTCAGTACATTCACCTGCTGTCTCTACGTTCGAATGCTTCTCTTGTGTTTTCTGAAAGCTCCGAGTATTTTTCACACTGAAAAAAATACTATTGGATTATTTTTAACAGTAAACTTGAAGCTGGATGTTTCCTTCGTTGACTCAAGTCTGAGAAATTAGGGAAAAAAAAGGGCAGGAAGCCGTAAATGACAAGGAGCAAAGTTACGGGAGATGAGTACATCAGCGCTGTCACGGCTTGGAAGCCTCACTCAGGACATCAGCAGACTGCCTATCCTGTCCCCACACCGACACCACAGCTCTTTAGGATTTGCTTCCCCCTTGCGAAGCAGAGGTCAGTCGTGTTTAGCAGTACGCACAGTTCACCTGTAGCACTGTGCCAGCACCGAGGACCTTGAGACACTTTAGGGTATTACAGTGCCATCCCGGAACTGCAGCAGGCTCAAGACATTATTTGTACCTTTGTTAATGTCCTTATGTCCCTGAAGTTCACAACAGAGCTGAGGTGGGCAGAAGAATGAGAATCCAGCACATGCTGAGAGTAAGTTTGAAAAGCACATCCAACTGTTTACTGGGTATATCCAGTTATACTGGTGATATCCAGCTGTTACCCAGTTACAGCACAGCGCACAGTATCGTCAGGAACATCTGCCTGTGCACCCTGTCTTCCAGACTGACCACACCTATGATGCTCTGTGGCTTTGATCAAAGTTACCTTCGACGAATTACCGAGCTATTTTAGCCTTTTGTGGCTCTTGTTGTTTTCTTGTTAGGGATTTATAATACAGGTAGCTCCTGAGTCTGCTCAAGGAAAGGAAAGTGTCTCAGGTTTACTGAGCTGAGCTCTGTTTTCACATTTCTGAGGTTGCACTCCAAGAGCATGTGACACAAAGGTTGCTGCTCTGGAAGCAGAGATGCTTCTAGCTTGAGGTTAAACTGAAGGCATTGTACTGATGTATGGCTCTTGTGAGAGCCCTGCCTCAGCCCAGGATTTCCCCTGGGTTTACAATACAAAGAACTCCCCTTTTCCCCCACAAACTCGTGATGCAGCTTTTTTGGTAGCACTCTGGTTGTGCCCTCTGTTGTGGGCCTTTTGAAGAAAGGAAGGGGATGCTCTTCAGCACAATCGGGTGTTCTGTGGAGTGTTTCATCATGCTCTGTTAACGGTCTCTTTTCCTCAGTTCTGTAGCTATTTACTGCTTTCCAACTCATTGATTTTAATAAACCAGCTGAGCAGGCTGCTGTATTCTCTTCCAGTCTCCCTCCCGAGGAAAAGAAATGCCCATAACAAACCCCATAAAGGCCAGCTTATGAGGAGATTGGTTTCCTCTGAGCACCTTTAAGATGCTAATGGAACTGTTCATTACAGAGCTGCTGGGTCCATCTCACTTGGGCTGCAGAAACAGAGATTTTCACCAAATAGAAGTGTGTGAGTGTGCAGGCGAGGCCTAGACCCTCTATTCTTTTTTGCTGGGATGGAGTTAATTTTCTTCCCAGCAGCTCGAAGGATGCTGTTTGGGATTTGTGACCACAACAGTGCTGATAACACAGCAGTGTTTTAGCAGTTGCTGAGCGGTGCTTACACAGCGCCAAGGCCTCCCGTTTCTCACGCTGGCCCTGCTGCGAGTGGGCTGGGGGTGCACCGGGGCGACACGGCCGGGACAGCTGACCCAGCTGATGGGGGGGCTGTCCTGTGCCATACCACGGGGAGAGGAGGAGGGGGGGGACACTCAGGGTTAGGCCTAAGGCCCTGCTTTCCTGGAAATGGCTAAACATCTGCCTGCTGGGAAGCAGTGAATAGATCCCCTAAACTTTGCTTCGCATGCACATGAAGCTTTGCTTCACTTATTAATCCGCTTTTATCTCAACCCATGAGTTTCTGGTTTGCCCTTCTCCCCACCTCACTGCGGGGGAGAGAGCAAGCGGCTGTGTGGGGCCTCTCTGCCTGTTGAGTTATCCCACCACACCACCAAAAGGGCAGCTGTCCGCTCTGCAGAGTGATTTTAAGGGATAAATTGATAAATTAGGAAACAGGCTGGAAAAATCTTAATGCCTTTTCCACCCAGAGAAGTAGTTTACCTAAACTTACACTATTGATAACAGCACTGTACCCAACTGCACTAGACGGAATGTTCTAGTTTTCTGACTTATTTATTGCATCTGCAGCTGTGTCCGACCGTACTGGAAGGTAACTGAAAAACCAGTAGTGTAGCCTGAAGTGGGCCCGCTTGCTGGCACCGGTGTCACTACAGACGAGGCTGACTGCCATTCTGTGTCTTGGGGGCTTTGAAGAAGTACTGGCTTTATTTCCAAATGATGATCAGGTAAATGTTAGATAAAGGTGATTTCTGGAGACAAAACTAATGTAAACCTGGCATAGCAAACCTTCACAGCTGCAACCGAGACAAAGGATTTGCCAGGGGTCTGGTCTGTTAGAAATCAGATCTGGTTCAGAGACTCCAGGGTTTGTGAGTGCATTTGGAACTCCTGGGGGAAAGGAAGTCAGGAGTGGAGAGCCCACAGAGCTTTCTCACACTTCTGTCACTGATCCCAAGTGTGTGCGTAGGAGACACCTCAGCAGCCGGGCAGGACCTGGCTGCAGACTCGAGGCAAGTGTTGTGTTGCACAGGGGAAGCCTTTGTACTCTTCTCCCTCTAGAAACTGGATTCTGATGTTGAGAACTTGTGAACTACCGGGAATGAGCATTCAGAGAAGCACTGAAACATGAGTTGTAGAACTTGGCCACAGTGGACATCAAACCTCGGAGTCCCAGCTGAGGGGCCAGAGTGGGGACTGCGCAGTGCCGTGGTGTAATCACACTGCTGGATCGTCATCACTGTGCATGTCAAACCCTTTTGAGACACTGCTGAAGGGCTTCGAAGTCCTGACGAAATGATCTTCTCTGTGGAAGCTTTAGATCACACCGGCTGTCTCCCCTGTATGACCTAACACAATTAGATATCCATGTAAACAAGGATTTGCCTGATCTTTTGGCCAGTCTAAGAAAAACGGCAAGAAAATTTGGGCACTCTGGATTCATCTTTTTCTTTCAGGGTAAAACAGGAGGGCCACAACTACCTCCTGAGCCTGCAGTTTGATTCCCCCTCACTTTAAGCTAATTTTACATCTAAAGTCTCCGTGGTCAGTGTGTCAGATGATTTAAATTAAAATTGGACACCACTTCAGGCCAGAGTTCGGAATGCAGCTGAGAGTCACTCTGAGGCCACTGCACAAGGTGGACTGCAGAAGGGCAGCATTTGCCTTACTCTTAAAGGAATAATTCAAAATGCAGTCTACATCTGCAGTTTAAAATAAAGTCTGGGGAGGCGAACAAAGGAATTGAGATTTCCGGGGAAATGGAACTATCAAATTTTGCACTATCGGATAGAAAAGCTCCTCCTTTTTTTGTTGCATAAGCAAAAGAAACAGCAACTTTCCTGCTTGATATTTTAACCCTGAGCTAAGCAATGTCCTTCCATGGTGGGTAACCAGCCAGCGTCTGTGTCCATGTGGAGATGCTGACGAGTATCTGGAAGCTGAGGTGGAGGAGGAGGGGGATTGTGTTACTACCTCGGATCCAAATACCAGTACTGGCTTGGTCAAGCTGCTGCATCAGAATTATTTCTGCTGAATGTCACCCGAGTTACCTCAGAGACCTTGAAATCAGTGGGGTTGTCAGGCAAAGACTATGAAGGAAGGAATTTTTCCAGTGTTGGGTGTGCTCCCAAAGGCAAGGATACTCCAAAGTGAAAATCACTGCCCTAACTTGTGCCATGTGGCTTCTGACCCTCACAAGAGGAGCACCCTGCGTGCACCCATTTTTGCAGGCTTTCTAGCTCTGGACTCTAACTGCAGATGTGCCAGATGTGCCAAGAACATGGGTTTCTGGCTGTGGATACTTGCCAGCTTGTGCTAGGACAGGCATATTCCAGCAGCGCTTTGCTCAGTGGTAAGCATTATCACAACACATCCTGCCTCACTGTAAATGAAACAGTATTTCCGTCAGGTGAAAAATGATAGGGGTTTATTTCTCGACTCCAATTTTAACTGCTCTGTCTTTCCTTCAGGTTACAGTGTGTTTAACGTGGTGCAGTCAGTCACCGCAGTACACACTCAGAGGCTCTTCTGAGCAGCATCAGTCTCTTATGATTCTTTATTGGCTTGTTTTGTAGGTTCTGAACAACTCTCCATTGTTTCGTATTTTGTGGGTTACAAGATGAAATGCCAGCTCGCCTGGATAAGCCAGAAGAGTGCTTCTGGCACGAAGCTGAGCTCACTAAAATTAAGCTGTGGCGAGCTACTATTAACAAGTAAGTCTTTTTTTTCCCCCTTAAAACTCCAAGTAGACTGAAGAGAGTTTGCCAATTTTGTTGGAAAGTATGAAGGTTTGTGTAGTCATCAGGTGCCAATGACAACCTCGACACTGTAGCAGTTTAGATGAAGTAGTTGCCATGACAACTCAATTAACTAAATAAACATATCTGTATGCAGCAGCAGCTCATGGCCTCTGCATCATCTTTACCTCAGCACAAAGCATTTTGAGTGCATGTGCAAATGGCTCTGTCCCCCACCCCTTTGGCTCTGCTCCTCCCCTCCCAGCCAGGGAATGATGGAAGGGATGTACCACACAGTACTGCTGGCCTCTCCTGAGCAACTGGAATCGCTACTGGAGCGTAGCTGCCTCTGACAGTGCAGAAATCCAGGTCAAGTCACTGTCATTTTCCTCTTCCTCCCACTCCTCCCCATTCTCCCCTTGAGGTTGGCTGATCAGGTCACCTTTCCAGACCTGGCTGCTAGTTTTGCTGTAATTAAAGGAAAACAGGATGGTTTGTGGATAAATGCAGAGTAAACTCCCTGCTTGCCAGTAAAATCTGTTTCTGCCCAGGGAACTAACACAATCAACGGTGACAGCCAGCCCGTGGTGGGCTTTAAACCAGGGGGTTTTGGTAATGCGTATTACTTTTAGAAATACGTGGCACAGCAAGTTCAGTTGGGCTGACAGCTCCGCTCACCACACATCTGTGGGCTCCGGAACAGCTGACGATCGAAGTGAATGCTGAGGTCACAAGTGAGCTTCGATTGCTTGAATTGCTCACAAATGCAGTGTTGCTTCATAAAGGAATAACTGTTCCAACACCTCCCTCAAAACACGAAGCACCAAGAAAGAGCGTAGATCAAGAGGAAGGGTTCCTTATCAGAATGGCGGTGAGGTTACTGCAGGTGGGGACTCTGGAGGCAGTGTGAAGAACAGGTACCATCCTGCACTCTTCTAGCACCAGTGGCTTCTTTGCATGTTCCACCTTTTACCTACTGTACACTTATCTGTCAGAAGATCTTGTGAGGGACTTCACAATGGCAGTAAGCAGAGCCCAGGAAAGTCAGGCAGAAACCACAAGAAAGCTGGATGAGAAATAACAAAACGAAGCGCAAAGGAACGTGCTGCAGTCTTCACAGAGCTCCCGACAGACCGCAGCTGTTGGCACCATCAGCGTTGTTTTCATCCGTCACGTCCTGGTAGTGCCCAGGCTGATGTTTGATCCCGAAGGCAGCATCAGATCTATGACAAAGTCCTGTTTAGTCCAGGGAAATGTTCAGTGAATCCACATTTAAGAAGAGACTTAAGTGGCCCTTGTCTGGTTTGCATTACTCCGTGCAGAACAGTTTGCACTGAGGTGAATTTTATCCCATATGGAGTCTGATAGGGAATTTAAAAGAATGTAATGTACGATCTCATCCAGGAAAGCATTTAAGCCGCTTACTTTTGTCCTTCTGGGCGTTGGTGTTTTTCTAATGGGATGTAAGTTCATGCCAAAAATTAAACGCAAAGGTTTTTTAATAGAGATTTTTTCTCTCGAGTCCCTCGTGCTTCAGGTAGTAAAGTTTTACACAGGCTGGCTCTGGGAGTTGACCTGGCAGCACTTTAACTGTAATTTTTTAAAAATTAGGAAAAGGAAATAACTCTACCTTTAATATTTTTCCTGCTTTAAAAACACATAGAAAGAGAGTAAGTGCGAACCCCTTCGTCAAATCCCCAGCAACAATCATCCCCAAAACCCCATGTAAAGCTTCACTAGTGTATTCTCCAAAGATAACATTTCAGTATCCCATTTCTGGGCTGTCAGATTCAAGCAGAGAATGATGGATGAACTAAGTCAGCATCCACACAACCCTCACTTTCGGGGAATAGACGTTATGACTGGTTTTGGGGTGCATCATCCCATTGTACTACTGCGAAGGCTCGAAGCCTAAGGATTCATTCTGTTGTGCTCAGGCACCTACACCTCAAAGTCAAAAGAAAGTGACAAATTGAAGGTTTAAGTATATAGCGTGGACATAAAAGACTCATGATTATTCTTGAGAATGTCAGAAATGTTACAAGAAATTGTGAAAAGTTTTAGTTTTGCTGCGCAGGCCGGTGTAAGGGAACCGGGTGTTCCTCTGCTTCGTGTGCCTTTGCGAGGTGGCCCAGGATTCTGAGTCCTGGTGGCTGAAAGACACTGACTTCTGTGCAGGGGTGACGGGCTCACGCTGCCAGGCCCGGGAGAAAATGTGCATTACCCATCAGTAGGATCTCTGGCCCTATTTATTTGACGAGTCTCATTGAAAGGAAGGACAGCTCCTTCGAGCGTTTGCAGGAAGCACGGGGTTTGTACTGGCTAAAGCTGCTCTGCCATGCTTGCTTTTCTAACGGGCAGCTGCGCGCAGCAGCCGAATGGTCAGGATCTCTGAACTGCGCTTGTTTCCACCAGCTGCGGATCTGCCTCACAGCGCCTAACCCTGACCGAAATGTCATCACGTCCTGAGCTCTGTGGGGCAACTCCAGGAGCCATGCGACTGCCCACCACACAGAATTGCGAACCATCTGTCTGTCCTGCTTAATAAGCCTTTATGTTTAATAAGTAACTGAAATGTTTAGTATTTACGTTAATCAGGCTGCAGGCTGCGCAGCTGCCAAGTGCAGAATGGCCAAACACAGAGCTGCCATTCTGCCTTTCTGGATGTAGCTGAGGAACGCCTGATGCCAGACACTCTCTCAAATGAATGTTTCTTAATGAGCAGGCTTGAAGAGCAGCAAGTTTTGTGGGTATTAATAAATAGGGTCAATAGTTCAAGCAATTAAGAAGCTTTTTTTCCACTCTTTTTGTTCCCATTCACCACCCTCCTTCCTTCCCTGCTTGTTTGTTTGAAATCCAAATTCACGTTTTCTTCACGTTACACTCAACATCAGCTGCTGAAAACGCTCACTTAAACCTTCCAGCGCGCAGGTCTGCGAACAGGCAGGTCGGACACGCAGGCACAGCTGGGAGGGCGTCGAAGGCGCTTCCGCAGGGGTTGTCTGAACGTGGCACGTCAGGGAGGCGAGACACGGCCCCGGCTGGCGCCTGGGAGGAACCTGACGGCCAGCGCCGCTGCCCAAGGCCTGCTGCTGCGCTACGCCGAGTGA
>NW_010264245.1:0-356 GCF_000690775.1 Eurypyga helias
GCGGGCTCGCTGCGTGGAGACCGCAGCCCGGCACGGCGCCATCCTTTCATCGCGAGGTTCTCTTTGATCAAGAGCTTGGCTTTTCATCGGCCCCAGGCCCGGCCCCATCCATCCCGCTCGCCACGCAGGATGGATGTACACTCGGAACGACTGTACGGAGCAGAGAGCGACGGCCGTTTCGGTTCCAGGCAGACAGGGAAGGGTACCGGGGTCTGCGCACCCCCACCCGCCCCAAAAGGCCAGCACCGGATGAGAGACAACTGGGTGCCAGGGATGCTTTAAGGGGTTATTTCTGAGGAAAAAGGAGGAAATGCAGGAATCGAGGAATTCCCAGCCCTGCCATGTGGCTAGAGGGG
>NW_010264245.1:577-835 GCF_000690775.1 Eurypyga helias
CGGACCCCCCCGGCGGCCTGCGGCGGCGGACCGGAGCCTCTACACACCCAGACCTGCACCTCTCGCCCTGGAAAAGGCTCTGGGTCCTGTCCGAATTCCCTTCCTGCCTAGCGCTCCAGAACAGCCTCTCCCCCCGCTACCCATCCTGCCCAATCTGGGGTCCAAAGGAGCCATCAGACTCCCCGAGCAGCATTTCTCACCCCAAAACCAGACCTCGTTCACCCTGCTGGAACCAGCCACGAGACATCCCGTGCCCCA
>NW_010264245.1:1020-1378 GCF_000690775.1 Eurypyga helias
GGAGGTGGCTCATGAGAAAGCAGCTCGTGCGAAGTGTGACGGCAATTTTAGATATTCGGAGCACAAGGAGATGCAGGGAAGCCGCGTTTTCTCTGGCACAAGCTAAAAGGGACTCAGCAGAAGGCTCCCAACTCCGCACCGGGCGTGCAGACGGCCGCCGTACGCTGCCGGGCCACCGCCCTTCCGGGCTCGCCAGCAGGACCAGGCGGGTTTGTCCCGTCAGAGCAACCCCCTGCGCGTCTCTTCACGGAGCGTCCCACCGCCAACACCTTCCTGTCGCTACCGGGGAGACGGTCGGCGAGTGCCGTGGCACTCTCTGCCCTCGGGAGGAACACACACCTCCGCCGTGAAATGTGCC
>NW_010264245.1:1409-7078 GCF_000690775.1 Eurypyga helias
CGAGGAAGCACCCGGTGACGTCTGCCAAGAGGAAGAAACGGGTTGATCAGAGAGAACCTTGGGAGGTGCATCTGCTCATGCTCCCGAACCAGAGGGCCGGGGTTGGCCTCGTGGCTTTTTACTTGGCACTGAAAGCAAAGGTGTCCACGTCTCTCCTTCCCCGATCGCGTTCCTACCTACCGGAATGCAGAAAGGGAGAGAGCAGGGGGCTTCAGGACCCCCGGCCCTAGGAGACACCATCGAGGGAACAAAAACGGAAGGAAAAGCAGCCAGTTCCAGGAAACAAAGATGAGCTGTTAATGGAGTGGAGTTGCCACCTTCCCTGGAAAAGGCCTGGCAGAGTCCCATGCCTCCACCTCGCTGGATCAGTCACAGTTTCTTCCATCGTGAGCCCACGGCGTGGGGAGTTCACAGCGGCCATCACCGCAAATGAAGCGTCAGAACGATGGTGACGATCACCCCCAGGAAGAGGACAAAGGGAAGCCAGGTCTTCACAAACCCTCCTACGCTGCAGGAGGGACAAAAAGGGGAGAGTTTAAAGGTGAGAAATCAGCAAAGACAACAGGGAGAGAAGGATGTGAGAGTAACCCGAGAAATCAGAGGGAGACACATGCCCTGCTTCCTTCTCCATTGCTGCCACACAACCACAGTCTGTGGTAAAAACTGAAGCTAAATCAAGTCCACAAATAATTCCACCATGAACAAACGGGCCGGACTCTCCTTGCACCTTAAATCCAGGCCCAAGACTAGCACGTTTAGTATATGCACAGGCAGGAGTGGTGACAGGAGACCACAAAAAATGAAGCCCCATTACTGCAGGCCTCGTTACTCGGGCTGCTGGTGTATTTAATCAAGACAGCAGGGCCTACACTCGCCTAAAAACCAGTAGAGAAGCTCCTTCAGAACAAGGAGAACCCAACAGATGTGGAGCAACTCAAAAGCTTTGTGCTGGGCAGTTGTCACAGAATCGCCCCTTCGGGCCCAAGGAGCTGAAATGGAGATTAAGTGCCCCTCCTAGCAAGGAAAGCTCGGGGTTCCCTCTCCACTCAAGCTGGAAGCTCCGTGCCAGTTGGAAATCTGACTAGTTTTTATGTAAACAAGTTTCAAGAGAGGGAAGAGAAACCAGTTATCCTTGGAGGCAAGCCATTCCGTGACCTTATGTTCTGACTTAAGCCAGCCAAAAGACAACACCAAGTGAGATTTGCTTTAGCTAGCATTTCCCAAATTCCAGGCACCCTAAATTAGCTGCCAGATAGAGCGTTTTGGGAGCAGCATCCAGTGCAACCCAGCAGGCACCCTTGGTTCTTAGAAGAGGCAGCAGGCAGTGACAGGGCCACCTACCAGCAACATACACCCACACGTAGTGGGGGACAGGCGTTTCTCCCTTCTCACACGTGAGGGTGAAGCTTTAGGTAGTTAGGAAAAAGGAGAGAAAGAGCCCTTTTCCCTGCTGGCTGATCCTGGGCTGCTCCTCGGCTCACCTTACATACTTCCCATACAGGAGTGAGAAGAAGCAGAGTTTCACCATGTTCCAGGAGGTGCTGTTGTCGTATCTCATCAAGTTTAAGGCCAGAGCCACGTGAGAATGGCAGTTGTCACAGCAAAGGTTGTGCTGGAAGAGAAAAAGGGACATGGCATTAGAAATCCTGGCCCTGACCTAGGGCAGACCCACAGGTCCCCACCCTGCAGCAAGCACCCAAACACCAGGGAGACACGGACAGGACGTCAGCACCAGAGCCGTACCATTCGGTGCTTGTACTCCTCCGAGGCATCATGTACGGCTGTGTCCCAAGCATTGGGACTGGTGGAGTATACTTTGCTGGGATCCAGTTTCCAGTACCTGGAAGGATGAGAACAGATCCTTTCACGTGACTGCTGCAGCTTTAGAGCTTCGTGCTCTTCCCAGCTGGAAGCTGCTTAAAGGACTTGGAGAAATCCACTACTGGAGTCACAGGATGGTTTGGGTGGGAAGGGACCTTAGAGCCCACCCAGCCCCAGGGACACCTTCCACTAGACCAGGTTGCTCCAAGCCTCATCCAGCCTGGCCTTGGACACTTCCAGGGATGGGGCATCCACAGCTTCTCTGGGAACCTGTCCCAGTGCTCCCCACCCTCTCCGGAGTCCATGGAGCCGAGCTCTTCAAGACAAGCGTACACTGCAGAGGGCACGCGGAAACTCCTGCCCAGCACCCTCAGCCCCACAGCACCCCAAAGAGAGAAATGCAGGCCTCGGGCACAGACAAACCTCCAAACTGCTTTCACATCCCAGGACACGAAACCTTCAGGCCATTCAAAACACAGAACTGATCTGACAGACACACAAATCCCGGGCACCTCTCCTCCTCCCCCCACAAAATCACTAACAGGCTGGGAATGGTGACAGTTCATCAGCACAGCACAGAGAGTATTTACTTGAAGCACTTGTTAACATTATCTGAAAATGTTTGTAGCCTTTTCTTTTCCTTTTTTTTTTTTTTTAATAAAGGCTCCACACAGCTCTGGTTATTAATACCATTACGTTGCTGTCACACTTCTAAAAAGATTTAATTTAATGTGGTTTCTTGAAAAGCAGACACACAGTAGCTTGAATTAGGGCATCTGAACAACAAGAGAAGCAATATTATAGCACGTCTGTCTCCGTGCATTAAAGGACATCTGCAGGTCAGTTGGTTAGTTTAATAAAAACTAACAAGAGCACTTACTTCACTGGCTTCCCAAATGCCATGTTGTCTTCCTACAAGAAAGGAAAAACGTCTCAAGAGGATAACCCCACGCAATATTCCTGACATGCCTCTTGCTGGAAGGCCTGACAGCCCGCGATCGCTTACTGATAAAGCTGTCACGTTGCCTCAGCAGTCTCAAGACACCAATCTTATTTGTGCGTCTGGGTTTAGATTTCAGTTGTTTTCATGCCCCTCTTCTGGGCTCGACTGTATTTATACTCCATACCTGGTGATATCATCTAGCTACGTGGCCTATGGACCTCGTCGTCTGGTTTCAGTTGGGTTTCCACACACACACGCTGTTAATACCTTGTTAATTCAAAGTTGTAAATGTCCCAATCTCTTAAAAGTGTTAATTATCCCAACTTAAAACTCCCTTAGTTTCAAAATCCACCAGCCTGTAAACAGTTTAGGACTGGCACATACTGCTTAGCATCAGGTAACAGGCACGTTGAGGAAGTTGGAAGGCAGCTTCTCTTACTCAGAATTAAGAGAATTTAGCTCCAAAATTCCCAGTTAAGGGCCTGAACTAAGAGATTTTTTCCCCCCTTCTGCTCACCAAACCAGAATACACATGACCTGACACATCCCCCAAATGTTCTCCACTGGAGAGCAGCTCATAGAGTAAAGATAGACCCATGATCTTCAAACCCCTCTAAAGCCATCTCCCTGCCGACCTTTGAGCTGCCAAAGACGGGGCATGGCTCAAAAGTCAGCAACGACGGTGAGAACCACACCAAGCGCAGATCCTGCGTAAGCACCCAGATCCCTCGTCTACTTACGGAGACAAAGTATGGCCCCGCGAAGTCCCGAATGACTCCGGTCGACGTGCAGATACCCATGTGGCCAATGATCGGGAAGAGCCATCTACCAAAGCAAGAAGTGAGCAGTCAGGCCGAGATATTTGCCCCCTCACCCCCCAGACCACACCGAGCGTGTGCAAAACGCTGCCGGGAGCGTGCCGGAGTGGCCGTAGAGCCAACCGAACCGCCGGGGATAGACGGGCAGGTGAACGTGTTCCACGCAGCGGCGAGAGGAAAGCTGGTGAGGGCGACTGGTAAAGACACAAAAGAGGTACAAGCAAAAGGAAAACATGCCGGGGATACCCAAAGCTACGCTGACAAGCGGGTCTAGAGCCACCTCGTCTGCGGCACTGGCAGGGGCCAGGGTTTAACCGCCAGCGGTGGCGGTTACGGAGAGCACAAGATCCCGAAGGGCTGCACTACACACGTCCCAGGCCAGGGAAGGGCGAGCCCCAGCCCCCAGAACTAACTACCCAAGTGAAGAGGTCAGATCTAGGAGAAACTGCGTCGAGAGACACCCCAACTTTCCACTTCAACTGAAAATAAGGTCATCCTGTCCATCTTCCCACCCACACTGCAGCTTTTCACGGCGTGGGTTGGGTTGGAAGGGACCTTAAAGCCCACCCAGCCCCACCCCCTGCCATGGGCAGGGACACCTTCCACTAGACCAGGTTGCTCAAAGAGCAAACTGGATTTAAGCACCCCAGACAGAAAATGGGGCTCCTGGCTCCGGGAAGAGCATTCCTTCCCCTAAGCAAACCCATTGCTTCAAAGACCTTCCCATCCTCGTTGGATATTTACAGCCCCAGGGAGCAGCAGCTCACATCCCACCCCCCTTCCATCACCACCACTTAGGAGTAAATGCTCCAGGCCAAGTTACATCCTCTGGCACTCGCAGGTTGGCTGACCTCTCTCCGATTTCTCACTCCTCTCTCCCCGCGGGACTGCGAGCAGCAGCTACTATTTCAGCAGAGATTACAGCAACAGATTCACAAGCCACGGCTCAATTAGAGAGATCCTAAAGCTACCAAAATAAAAGGGGACCGAGGCGGTTGGACACGACAAGGAAAGACAACCCACACAGGCCGATGAACAAGCTAAGGTTCTGCGATGCAAAGCAGCCAGCTTGGCTGTCTGTGCAATGTTTTATCAGCCAGAAGGTGCAGCTGAATATAGCCCCGTCACCCCACTGCCACCTTCAAAGGTTTAGGCACGTCTTCCCCTTTTTTTAACTCTCCTCTCAGCGCTGACTAGCGTTCAGGCCTCCAAATCCAAGGGTGACACGAAACATCAGAGGGAGAAAACGGAGCGATTATGCAATCTAACCCAAGGTTTTTGCCAAATAACAACACTGAAATTGCTGCTGCAAAACCAAATCGACAGGAAGATGCTGCTATGCGTCGGGGAATGAACCCACAGACAGGGATGCCCAGGACAGCTCCCTTCATTATTCCCAGCGTGAGAGAAGAAAGTTAAATGCTTTGGAAAAGCCCCCAGGAAAAGACTAAGGTGGAAATTTTAAGCAATCAAAAGAGAGAAGAGGTAAATAACAAAGCTGGCTTGCAGCTGTATGCCAGACTGCAAGAGGTAAGCAGCAGCTTTTCCCGGCTGAGAGTTACGGTGCCATTCCCAATCCTGGCACGGACCACGCCATGTCTTCTACCTGACTTTCAGCTCTGGCTCAGTAAACATTATCACCTGATTTGAACCGGAGGGGAAGAGGAAGGCATAAAAACAAGCCTTTGTACTCCCAGACTACCCCCAAAGCCACACTTCACAGCTTTTCATTTTCCCACGACCAAAGAAAAACTCTTGGTTCTCCTTGGAGCCTGCTCACGCTTGGCTGACGAGACTGGGAAGGCAAATCGACTTCTAATTTATTATAAGCAAAGCGCGGCGGCTCTCCTCAAGGCATAGGGTGGTCCAGGATCCCTGTAACCAAACCTTTGCTCCAGAAACATGAAAGACTTCCCACGTTTCACTAGATTCCCTCTGCTCCTGTAGAGACAAGCCCGCTCACTGCGAAGCTTTCCCCACACACGCCCTTGCTGCGGGGAGAGGAGAGCCCTACCCCAAGGACAGAACCCTACACGGGCCCCGAAGCGGCCTGGCACCCGGGTACCCCGAAGCAGGCCGGGCGGAGC
>NW_010264246.1:0-405 GCF_000690775.1 Eurypyga helias
CGCAGAGGCGCACCAGCCCCAGGATGGCTGCTGGGAGCTTCGCAGTAGGAAGACAAAACCCGAGTCTGCCTGCAAAAATAAACTCTCAGACCCAGTTAGATGTTCAAGCAACACGTGAGCGTTGCTCGTGTCCCGCGGGTCACCCCGCCACACTCACACCTTGAAAAACCCTGAGCATTTCCTCAAACCTCGGGCTCCCTGCCCGCGCTGCCACTTCTCACTCACGGGCATGAAGGAAAAAGCAGCCCAGAAACTGGTCTGGTTTCCAAACGCCTTCCCAAATCCCACAGTTCCCAGCAACATCGCTGGTTGCTGAAACCGGAGCAGCTGAGGCTGGAAACACCAACTCCTGGATATGAAGAATTCCCAGCTCCGGGTTCGGAAGTTCCCCGCCCCCAGCAGGAA
>NW_010264246.1:782-2537 GCF_000690775.1 Eurypyga helias
TGCTGAAACCGGAGCAGCTGAGGCTGGAAACCCCAACTCCTGGATATGAAGAATTCCCAGCTCCGTGTTCGGAAGTTCCCCGCCCCCAGCAGGAACACAGACGGCTGCTCTGGCCAGGCCAACACCGCGCTGCCCACCGCCCCCACCAGCCCTTCCCACCAGCGCGCACCGGCAGCCCAGGAATCCCCGATCCGTGGGCACCACCGGACATCAGCGCCGCAAAGGGGTGGGGGCGCAGACCCCAGGGTGGGGGCTCTGCCAAAGTGCTCAGTGTGCCACGCGTCACGTCTCTCTGGCCACCCCGCTGGCACCATCTGTTCGCTTACCCACAAAACCCACCGAATGCTTACTAACTTCCATTAGTAGTACCCGAGCGTCAGCTAAGCGAGTCGCTCGGAAGCAACATGCTTTCCTCTCCTATACCGCAGCTCTTCCCAGCTGGGGACCAAAATCTGTTCTCATTTCGCACGGGTGTCACCCTGTGTCGTTACTCCGGGGTGCTGCCCCTGGAGCAAACCCCACGGCTGCACGTGGCAGCGCCACACGCCGCAGCCGCTCCAGGGTTCTCCTCCTGCGTGCATAGATTCCAGAGGACATGGATCTCGCGCGTTCAGTACGGAGCACTGCTGATGGAGATGTGCTCCGTGGAAGGGCACAATACACTTGACACAGAAACCCATCCACAATTTTACCTGTGGGCAAACCTGGGCACGGGACAACTGACCCCCCTAAGCCATACCCACCGCCTGGGCTACCCAGCTCAGAATTGCGGTTTTCTGCCCCTTCCCAGTTTTCTGACACCTGAGTGAACCCGCAAGCCTGCATCCAGGAGTGGGGCAGCCCCTGAGAGGTCTCCCAGGGGTCCCCCCTTGCCAGCAGTGCTCTGCCCGCAGTTTCCCTCGACGCTGGCCAGAACGGGACCCCTGGCCATAAGGTCCGAAGACCAGCTCAGTCAGCTCTTCCGGCACTTCAGAGCACAGACGGCTGCTGCAGCACGCGTCGCAGGGGTAGGCAGCGCGGTGCCGGGCACGGCACAGCCCTCAGATGCGCGCACAGGAGGACCCAAATCCCCCACATAGGCACAGGATGGACATCCCAACTGTCCCCTTCTCTCCAGCTCCAGGGTGAGATGCTTCACCCTCCTCTTCTCTGCAGTGCCTGGGAGAGGTGAGAGCGGCTTGGTGGTATTTCGCTGGCTGGAGTTAAACCACAAGACTGCCACAGTCCACCTCTAAAGAGAGCATCCACGGAAACCACAGCCTTCCGGCTGCAGAGGTCTGAAGGGATGTGCTCCATATCCCAATTCCATGTTTAGGGGAAGGCAGACACACTAACGCTGTGCACAGACGGTCCCTGGCATTTGCTGTGTGGATTTGGATTTAATCAGCTAAAGATGGCTTAATCCAACATCTGGGGCTGCACCAAGGAGAAGGCACCACAAGAGCATTTCTTATGTGCTCTGCAGCCCAGCAGCGCCGGGTGCCGCTACCCAAAGGACAGGGCTGTGCCCACGCCACAGGAGCTGCCCCACGGCCAGGCCAACGGGCCATCTGCCATCAGCCGCCGCAGTTCTCCCCCAAGAGCACCCCTCTGCCTGCCCCTGCCCTGTCCCATCACCTGCAGGTCCCTGTGCTCATCCTCTGTTCCCTGGTCCCCTCCCCAGGAGGCAGCGCGGCCCCTCGGCACCCAACGCCGCCCTCCCCGGTGCCTTGAGGGATGGGTGCGGCTGGGTGACCTCCCTCGGGGACACCCTGT
>NW_010264246.1:2561-3654 GCF_000690775.1 Eurypyga helias
GTGCCACTCTACCACCCCTTGCCCGGGACACAAACCCTTCCTGAAGCACAGCAAAACCCCCACTAACCCAGAAAGAGCCTGACAGAGCCCCTGCATGGGGCCACTCCAAAACACGTTTGTCTGCTCATAAGAAACTAGATTTTCTGCCTACTTTAACATTCCTTCCTCCGGAAGCCGAATGGCTGTGCCATCGCTTTCAATCTGCCCCTGGAAGAGCTTGTCTCGAGACATTTTCCGTGCAGTATTTTAATTAAACTTTCTTTCAATTTAGTGCTAGGTTCATTAAGTGATGCTCTGAGCCACTGTGATGAATTGCTCGAAAGCAATTTGTGCAGCAGCTGAAGGAAGAGATTATGGCTGCAAATGAATCCAAACCGAGCCCATCTCTTGGACTCCTTCGGAGCTGGTATCAGGGCACAGTGTGCACAACCACGTTCCGGTACCAGCAGCCTTCGGCATCATTCGACGTAACGGTTTGGAAAATCCAACAGCCCTGCCCGAGCTCCCCGTGACGCAGGCCGTGGCTGTCTGAATGAGCACCCAGCCCCACGGTGCTGACCGCCCACGGCACCCCACAGCACCCCACGGCAGGTCCCAAGGCCGGGCTGCTGGGGAGCAGAAAGCACTCAGGTGCCATATGCGCTGCCTTCTCCCTGCACTTTCCCTCTGATCCGAGAGCACTCTGCCTCTTGCTGGTAGGTGACAGAGAGCAGAAAATGCTGGGTTTATAAAGGGCAAGTGTAAACAACTCTCTCTGAAACTGACCACTGCACATACCTGGCTGTACTGCTCCACTCCCGACTTACTAAGGATCTGCTACACCTCCTCCTGTCTGCTCAAAAAAACCCACCTTGCTCGCTGCCCTGAAAGAAATCACTGCTCGATCTGCACCCAAAATGGAGAGGTCGTGGTCATGCTATTTTTAGGATCTGCCGGGCTGTGGTAGCAAGAATTCATCTTTAACATGGGAGAACTGCTATCTTTTGGCTGAAAGACGTCCCCAGTTGGAGCCCAGGAGGCTGCTGTCACCGTCCGCGGCAAGGAGCACTCCCAGCAGACACCGAGGACCCTCCAACACCAGACGAGGTTCCTG
>NW_010264246.1:3713-4035 GCF_000690775.1 Eurypyga helias
GGCCCGGGTGGTTGGCCCACCGCCCGCTTCTCACAGCGCTGAAGAGCGAATTGATCCTGCCCCAGCTCGCCCAGCCGAGAACGTGCCCTGTGACAGCACCCCGACAGCTCACCCGAGGGCATCACTCCCGCCCAGGGACCCGAACCCCCAGCACGCTCCATGGCTGAGCTCCCACCCCAGGACATTGTCCCCGACCAACCCGCCTGCTCCACGGGCATTTGAGAACCTCCCAACACCGACCCGTGTCCGTTCTCCAGGTGAGCGGCTCAGAAAACTCCCCCTGCAGAGAAACGGGGTGCAGGGCACCCTGCACCCAGCCTGG
>NW_010264246.1:4146-5157 GCF_000690775.1 Eurypyga helias
TTCTGCCCTGGATTTTGTCCTCTTGGAAAGATAATTTGTTTGGATTTATTGTAATCTGTCCTCAGTGGAAACAGGCAGGCAAACCCTGCTTGTTCTCAGGGAATAAACTCCACGCGCTTCCGCATCGGAAGCGGGGACGTCCATGAGATCAGATGACAACCTTCTCCAGTCAGATGGGATTTAATTAAGTTGATTCTGGCAGGGAACTAAAGGTCTTTGCTGGGAGCGCAGTTTCTGGTGCCGGGGCTCTCTCACAGCGCTTCCCGAGGCAGGACCAGGCTAAATATTCTAGACAAAACTGTTAGGCTGAGATCATCGCGACGCTGCTCATCAGCCACGGCGCAGGAACCGCTGAACCTGGCTCTTCCCAGCGAGGGCTTCCCGTTCACACAGCAACACGGCAAAATTCATGAGCCTGCACGGAAAACTGATTTGTTTGTTCTGAAACCAGTGACAAACACAAAGTGGTCCCACAACACGGCCACAAACCAGCTGGGGAACTATTCTTCTGTCGTCCACACTTCGAACTCTGCCACGGTCGGGGGCGCGGAGCGTCACCCCACGGCACGCGGACCAAGCACAGAGACCTCCGACACAGCCCGTTACCGACCCGAGAGGAGCAGGGGAGCGTGAGAAGGGGCTCTGATGCAGACGGAGAAGGGTGACGGTGCCTCGAGCCCCCACGGTCGGCAGCCACCAGCCGCAGTCGTACAGCATCCAGCAGCCCCACCGAAACCCACAGCGGTAAGCAGACCGTCCTCTGAGCGGTCCCACGGCTCTGAGCACATTAACCACCACCACAGCTCTGCGAGGTACCCCGTCTGCCCCTCCCTGTGCTGCTCACCAGAGGTTACCAGATGTTAGCCAACACTGCTTTTGTTCACCATCCGTGCTCAACCCTTCCCTCTCCTCACGTAGGAGAGATTTCCCGGCTTTAATCCCGAGTGACAGCCAGCTTTAGCCCAGAGCTCCCCACCCAAACACCGCAGCGGCACCACGGCTGGCGGCTCC
>NW_010264246.1:5182-6029 GCF_000690775.1 Eurypyga helias
GCCCAGCCAAGCCTCTGCCAGTCGGGCACTGCGCGGAACGCTAACGAATTTGGGACGATCTCTGCTACGAAGAGGGACCGGTACCATGAAAGCTGACGCCCGCCTCGGGTGGGATGATGCAGTGACCGAACGCAGCACTCGGCATCGGTTCACGCCCGGAAGGAGCATCGGCAGCTTCTAGTGACGGATGACAGATGCAATCCCAGCACAAGGACAGGCTGGGGAGAATGGATTGGGAACAGCCCTGAGGAGAAGGACTTGGGGGTGCTAGGAGCGAGGAGCTGGCCACGAGCCAAGACCAAGACCCGGGTGCGAGCCCAGGGCAACGATGTGGGCTTTAGCGGTTGCGCTAGGAAGCTGCACCCCACTCCAATGAAATCTGGGAATTACTCAACTCCAAAAGGGAACAGGCAAACTGCTCTGTGGTTGTGAGCACGTCTGGGCTTCCTTCAGAAGGGGAAAAAGTGAAAATGCTAATTAACCCCAGTTGCTGGAAGAGCGCCCTGCAGAAACGTGACTCAGAATGGGTCACAAATCATAAAATAACAATAAAAAAAAGCCACAACGCTCTGGGGACATTAAGCGATTACAGAGAGTTGTTATTTGGCTGATTTTCACGCTTCATTAGCATATGCATAATTTAACGAGTGAACGTGCTGAGGGCTGGCAAGACATAAGAGCCACTTTCTTGAAACACGAACTTCAAATTGGGATGGCCACAGTTAGGGGTTTTTTTTAAAATCCTGATGGAAAAGCAACAGACATCAATCTCAGGCCTTCAGCTGCCCAGCCCAGCCCTGGCTTATTAACACCTATTTCTCATCCTCTCCAGAGTGCTCAGCCTGAC
>NW_010264247.1:0-353 GCF_000690775.1 Eurypyga helias
TAAACAGTGCAAGACCCAAGTGCTGTTTTACTGAATCTCAATAGTTTTGAGGCAGTGAGGGTCTCTTGAGTCAAGATTTGCTTCCGTGGGAGACCGAGACTCTGGTTTTTTGTTCCCCGTATCTGGCAGAAATGCAGACACTCATGAGACATGTTGGAGCCTGGGATGCCCACAGAGCAAAACATGTCTCTTCCTTGGGTTGCTTGCTATTTCTGTTGCTTACATATAGAATAAATGTATTTACATGCTCTAAGCCCGTCACTGTGGACAGTGTCCTAATGTCTTGTATTGCTACCTAAAATAAGTTTCTTTTTAGTTCTTTTTCTCTTCTTGTTTTGGGGGGTGGGGGGCAT
>NW_010264248.1:0-22222 GCF_000690775.1 Eurypyga helias
GGGGAGGAACAATCCCAGGCACCAGCACATGCTGGAAAGCGGCTCGGCAGAACAGGATCTGGGCATCCTGGTGGACACCAAGTTGACCATGAGCCAGCAACGTGCCCTGGTGGCAAAGGCCCATGGTGCCCTGGGCTGTGTTAGGAGGAGTGCTGCCATCAGGTCAGCGGAGATGATCCTTCCCCACTCTGCTCAGCACTGGTGAGGCCACACCTGGCGTGCTGACTGCAATGCTGGGGTCCCCAGTGGGCAGACATGGACATACTGGAGGGAGTCCAGCAAAGGGCCACCAAGATGATGAAGAGACTGACTGTCCTGGGAGGAAAGGCTGAGGGAGCTGGGACTTTCAGCCTGGAGAAGGCCTCAGGGGATCTCATCAGTGTATAAACATACCTGAAGGGAGGGTGCAAAGAGGGTGAAGACAGGCTCTTATCAGTGGTGCCCAGTAACAGGACTGGAGGTGATGCACACACACTCAAAACACAGGAGGTTCTTTCTGAACCTCAGGAAACACTTTTCACTGTGAGGGTGACCAAGCACTGGCACAGGCTGCCCAGGGAGGGGGTGGAGCCTTCATCCTTGCAGATAATTCAACAGCCACCTGGACACAGTCCTGGGTAGGTGGCTCTAGGTGACCCCACTTGATGGGGGGTTGGACAGATGGTTTGTGCACTGTTACACTCAGCAGTTCAACTTCATGCAGCAGCTGTGTGCCAGGACAAAGAATGGAAGGTATTTATTTAATATTTATCTGCATTCTTACTTTTTTTTCCTGCTCCACCAAAGCATCCAGCTCCCCATGACAAAATACGAGACCCAGTGCCACACAGTGGTATTCCCAGTGAAGAATTAAGAGTTAAGGAGAAGCTTCAGAAATAATCAGCATGGCATTTGGCACCAATTAACACATTACTTGTCCCTTCAGTCTTCTGAATGATGGGTAGTTTTGCCATCTTCTGTCTTTGCACTGGTGTCAGAAGCGAATACGCTGTACAGAGTAGTAGAGAAGACACAAACAGTACAACTGTGTGGCCTCAGCAGCAGCAGCTTTTGAAAATGTGACTACAGCTGTCTGGCAGCAAACAAGCAGTTTGGCAGCACCTCACAAACATGGCTCAACAAGCTCCTCAGCTCCCTCCTTGGGAGTTGTGGTCCTGTCATCCACGTTGTCAGTGCTTAAAGCTGTGCATCAGCCACAGTGGCAGGTTTGTTCTGTCACCTGCAGTCACCTGCACCCAGCCCCCTGCCCCCAGCAGCAGGTTGTAGGGGAAGGAAGGAAGAAGTGGGCAGGTCGGCAGCCTTTGTGGCCTAAGAGCACTTCGCCTGCATGCCCCCTGCGTGGCAACTGCAGCCCACAGTGCTGGGGTCGTACTTCCCCAACACCAGCCTGCGGTCACTGGGGCTGGGGAGGTGGTGGTCTTAAAGCTAAAAAAAAAAAGGATTCAGGAACTGTTTACGCCATTTAATCCTCCGTTGACTGTACACTGTGCACAGACTAATTTCACTATATTCATTACGTCTCCGTGTGGGTGTACAGGGAATACTAACGATCTGACCACTGTGCGAAACGCGGTCATCAATAAACCGTGTCATAAACAAAACATAAACTAAAACTTAATGAACAAATACTAGAATTTATTTCTTCACAGTTTCTTTTTCCCCTTAGATTCCTGCAGCATTTTTAAGTTTCTCAGTTACTTTGTGTAGCAGTTTCTGGTGCAGGATGGGCTAGTGCTGACAGCACAGAACACAGCTGCAGTCCCTGAGCAGCGCTCTACCACTGTTGCATATTACGATTCTCTCAGTCCACCTAATTCAGGCCACTGAGAAAGATTCTGTGTATTTGTTTAACGTTGTTCTTTTTGACAACTGCATGGGGTTTTTTTTTCTTTGAATTCATACAGCTTAATACCAACATATTAGATTAACGGCTTTTCTTTTAAAACCGTATCTAAACTTAACTGTAACAGAACAAAAGCTACGTAGCCTGTTATCAGTATTTGTGGTGATTACAAAAATTCTTGTCCGCCTCTTTTTTAGATGGAAAAAGAACTAAAAAATGGTTGGAGTTTGTGGCACTAGAGATTAGAACATACAGGCATACATCCCTGACCACAACACGGCAAGCATGTCTTTTCTGCAGATGCAATTGTAACATACCAATCTCCTTTACTGGTGCCAGAATTCACAGGACCTTGACACTAGCATGCCTAAAACGAAGCACCGGATACAGACATGCCAGTTTAATCCCCATCATCGCTGCAGAATGACTTCACTGAGTATATGGCATCCAGTCACCGCGTTTGTTCTAGTGCCAGAAGAAATAGATTTCAGGCTTGGATTCTCCATGTTTCTAGCCTGAGGAATTTGGAGACAGAAGTAGGTCACAAAGCACACGAGCTCAGGCACATTGTCGCTGCATGTGCTCCCCAGTATCTCCTGTCCCTGACCTCAGAAACTGAATGATGAGGGAATCAGAATCTGTCAGCTTTTAAATGCTTTGAAGGAGCATGAAGAGGTGGTGTAGTTGGTGAGGATAGGACTCGCGTACGTCTGCAGCAAAATCTCCAGACTGCAGATGGTGCCTTTGGTTAGCAGCAGGGGCGTTGGCCTCCAGAAGCCGTGTGTAACGGGGTGAGGTCACCCCCTTTGCTGGAAGCGCGGGGGAAGCGGCAGGGAGCGAGCACCGCACCACAGGTACCTCAAGCAGAGAATTCCCTCACTGCATCCGCTGTCAGCAGCAAGTCACGTGACCTTAGCTACGCTGTTTCTACTGTTGAGGGTGTCTGGGGAAGAAAAATAGCAAAAAAAAAACCCCAAAACCAACCAGCGACAAGAGCCCTGTACGAGCGTCAAACAGAAACACAAAGCGGTTGTGGCACAGGCTGGTACGTCTCGCCTGGGTTAACGGCAGGTGATCTCCCTGGAAGTGGGAGCCCAAGGAAATGTAGGTGCTTTGAGGCAGCGCAGTTCCTCTGTGTTAGACTGGAAGGGTCTTGTAGAGTCTATTCAAAACCAGCTGGTATGTTTGGTTTTCTCCAACCTGATGTTACACCATACAGCCTAGAGATGCTGGAAATGCCGCTGTAATAACTGGACTAGTGAAGTCATTTGGGAGGAGGTGCATTTTCAGTTAGAGTGGTGGAACAGCTCTGTAGTGCACGGCAGATAAAATGCAGAACAAAGAAGGGAGATGTGCAGTGAAATCTTGGTTGGTTCTATAGACACTGAAGGGAAAGGGGCCAGTTGAGAAGGCCTTCCTCCGCAATCTTCATAAGCAAGGAATAAAAAAATATTTGTAAATAAAATTCAGGTTTTGGGAAATAAAAAATTGAAACATCATTAAATATGACTCAAGATGGAAGTAATAGGTGTGAACTAGGTCTGTGTAACAGAACTTTCAGAAATATATAGAGAAAATAATGCTGACCTTCATTCAGTTTCAAAAAAGTGGTATTTACTTACCATGAAACTTCACCATACAGAATTAACCGTAACGTTTTTGGTACCTGCCACTTCTAAAAGACTGCGTACACCATTTTCCCAACAGAAGTGGTTACTTTAAATCCACAGACTACGCACCTCCATCAGTCTGAACAATCCCAAATCCCGTCTTCTACGTGTGCGTTTTCTGGAGAGGCACCACCTCATGCCCGCCCTACAGAGACAACAGCTGCACAGCTTTGGCAGAAGCATCACTTCTGCTCATCTCAGAGGCAGAGGCCTGCGGACAACCTCAATAACCTCTACATCCTTTTTAAGGCATGTGGGTTGTTCTGAAGACACGGGAGGCATACACGCCCCCAAGAGCAGCCCACAGTCACAGCATGGCCTCGAAACAGTCATTTGACTTGTACGCTGTTCAGAGCTAAAACTCTTCTGGATTATGTCACACAGACCCAAGCCTTGGCTTACATGAATTAATTTAGAGAGTAGAGCAGACAACAGATACAGTATTTCACTGAGATACAGGGCGGACTGTCGGGCAACACACTGCCAAGGCTCTACCCAAACCCCTATTTAGCTGGCAGCAGCACAACTGGCAAAGCGATAAGAGAAAAATAGGGATTTCTACCCATCTCTCACTCCATCGTATTTGCAAAGACCGTGTCTCTTCAGTACAGAATCTCAGTTTTACACCCACTCTTTGGCGTCCTGCTTCAGCCTTGTAGAACAGCTGACAGCTGTGTCAGGTCACAGCTGTGTACAGTCGGTCTGCAGGATCTAAAGGAACCATCAATGGTGTGTGACAGTAACACAATATTTGCACTAAACTCACAGCTTTCGCCGAAGCTAAGGGATTTCTGTTTGTATGAATGCCAAATGACTTAAGACGCTTAGAAGTATTAAATACCCATCATGGTTGTTCACTGCTCCATTATAGTAAGAAAAGAAACGAGATGACAACTCCCTTTCACTGCACAACATTGTAGTAATAAAAACAAGATTAAAAGATGGACATTTTCTCACCATTCATATTACGGCTTCATTTTTACATCTACCTACCTTCCTGTTCTCCCACAGCTGCTTCCCCTCTCGATGTGTGCCGCCACAGACTTTACCAATAATCAACGTTAAGATGCACAAGCAAATCTGAATTCTGTACGACTTCGTGTGCTGCCCCAAAACGTATGCTTTTTGTACAGAGGATTGTTGGAAGAAGGGACACAATTAGATATAATCTACCTCCATTTGTATTAAATCACTCAAAATCTCCATGTTTTTGCAAATGCCAACTGACATTAAACTGCAGGTCATAGTAATAATGCTTTTTCTTTATTCTGAATAAAAGCATTTAAATTACTAGCAAGGGAATTTCCTTTTCTGCATATGAGTCAAGACTTAAGCGCGTCTTTCTCTAGAACTTTTAAAAATAAGGTACCAGCTAATCAGCCCTGAAATCTGAATGCGTCTTCTCAGAGTTATTGCAAATATTAGAAACCAAAGGATCGCAGTAACTGAGCAGGGTCTCTTTTTACTTTAAATGCTTCTATGTCAAAGCCTGAGGTGAACACAACAGTGCAAAATAGGGATGTTTGTAGAAATGCGTATTTGTGTGTGTTGGGAATTAATCAGTCTAGGTCGCCTAATAGTCTCTCATCAGGGACTAAAGAATGTATTCATTATGGAAAAGAAAGCCTTTGGAATTAACTGAGTCTGCTGTGCTTATGAGTCGTGATGAAATAAGCCTTCGTGTAAGTAACTGAGAGATTATGGCATTACACAGTGTTGGAACTACGTTTTGTTTTGTGCGGTTCGTTCGGAAAGGAGACCGGGAAGAGAACAGGAGCTCTGCAGGTGCTCATGCCTCCAAGCTGCTTTTTTCCACTTGCTGTTTATGTGAAATGTGACCACCACGAAACAGTGTGGTTTTTGGGAGCATTGGTTCTGATACGGGGAATCACTGCTGAAGTGTCTTAACAGCAACTTCCTTTTTAAACGGAATCGTATTTCTGATACGGCAGACACCTAACTTTCAGTAGTAGCCAAGAAAACAATTCCACTCTGACAAGGTGCAATCAGGAGGAAATTTTATATAACACTGCAAGTAATAAATAAATTATGCATAGCAAGACTAAATTCAGATTAGGTATACTGTGAAACAAAATACATTAGAATAATTGAAGAACGAATTAATTACAGAGTTAGGATATAAACAGTAATGCATCTCAGGCAGAAGCAAACAACAGAACTGAAGGAAAGAGAATCGTGGGCCGAGTTTGTTCAAGAGAAACAACATTCACAGGTGGGAAAACGCATCTGATCTCAGAGGACGGAAATTTAATTACTTGCAGAGAACCGGCGCAAGCTTTATGCGAGTTAAATCCCACCAAAAAGTAGGGCAGTGGAGATACCGTGTGTATGTATGGCTTGAGGTCAGAAGTGCATTTTACTGAGCGAACAAGCTCCCTCTTCCTGATACCTTAATTGCAGTTCCACAGCCACTCAAGGAAAGGATGCTTTCACAGACAGCAAAATCAGAGTAATTTCCCGAAATCTTGAAGTGGCAGAAATTCACACATACGTAAGCCTGTAGTTACGTGGAAGACTCCTAAGAAAGGTTATTTGCAAAACTGTGCTAGGGAGGCATTACCCAGTGTTGGAGTAAGTAATCAGCACATCTGGCGAACTGGAAGTTGACAGAAACCCTGCGTATTGAATGCGTACTTTACATTCATCGTGGCATCACAAATCGGCTGACACCTACATCAGTTACTGTTGCGAACTCTTAAGCTCTTCAGCACCACATCCCGTTCCCTGGCCCTGCCGATACATAAGCAAACACAACACGTAACCAGTTAACTTACCATTCTGACTAAACGCTCAGCCTTAACTACATCAACATTCTCTACAAACACATCTACGGGTGCAGTCTGTTATTCTGCACGTAGGAGACTATGAGGCAGGAATGACCTTTCTGTATTCCATCTGAAATGAAAAGAAGTGCGGGCATCTCTTCTGGTTATACGTGAAAGTGCAAAGGAGATGGCCGTGGAACCAGAGTGAAAACATCAGGGTAATTTGGTACGAAGAAGGTCCTTGGAGTTCAGAGTGCGCGGAGGAAGTCACGCTTTGTATTAACGGACACCCCACTTCCGACCCGCCGCTACAGCCAAACCGCACATTTCGTCAAGGGCAAAGCTGCCGGACGGGTGGGCGCGATTCTGCAAGGCAGCGCAGGAGTTACGTGAAGCTACGTTTAGGTGGAAGTCTGCACAGGACTGTTAAGGACACTGAAAGTTGGCTGCTCATACTATTTAACGAAAAGCTGGATGAGAAAAGTGAGTTTGGAAGGCATCTAGTAGCAACAGAAGAGACTCCACCTGAGCACGCTCCAGATCATCCCTACAAGTAGCAGTGTCTTCATTTGGGAAGGGATACGTTCTCTGCCTCTTCCGGAAAAGAACTAATTGAAATACATCTTTTTACTGGAAGGACCTACCGCATTGAATTTAATAGTGCAAATGTAAAAACTGTCACCTCGAACTTTAGACATGGTAGAAAAATTTGTTCCTTGGGTATTTCTGGTGAAGAAATACCTCTTTTCCACATGCACAAACTACAGACTGATGCAATACTCCGAAGGCAGTTGTCAGAATTTCCAGGATAAAGGACTTACCTTCATGCAGAGAGCTAGGGGCTATTGGGCAGAAGCTCGGAGTGAACAACAGACTGAAAAAACCCACAACTTTGCTTTTGCTGCCTCAAAAAAGGTGAAAACCAGGTCTGAAACTTGGCATATTGACTTAAAATTGCCTGTGATGGCTTGATCCAACGCACTGGCCACCCATTAAGGAAACGATGCCAACCTCTTTCTGGCAGCCCTAGTCCTTCTCCGCTGGCTCAGGCGGCACTTGTCCAACTCCGCACCGAGCCAGTTCAGCACACCGAATGCAGTGCTAATCCTACTGCCCTCGCTCAGTTCTGCCAGGTAACAGATGAGCCAGCAGTCCACGGAGAGGTCAGAGGAGACCCAGGGTTCACAGCCAGCAGCACCGAAGGGAAAAGAAAACGTCGTTCAACAGCATGTGCTGTTTCTTCGATTCTACCAATAATACAGAACGTTATCCTTCAGAAGAACGAAGCAGCTAATGCACAGGTACCTTCCCAGTAATCTCAATTTCTGTTAAGGGGGCTGGACAGCTGGGAAGTCCCCCAGAGTGACCACCAAACAACTGAGCTGTCAGATTATCGAACAGAAGCTCTGCAGTTTCACGGCCTACTAGTATGCTTCCCAAATAAAACCTCGTTGAGGACAAAATGTTCTCCCTCCCGTGCGGCTTATGCAGTTTAGGGGGGAAAGATATGAAAGTACATCCCTGAGATAATATGGCTGGGAGTCTCCGAAATTGTCCCTTTTCTTTCCCTCCCCCTTTACCCAAGACACAGCAACCAACCTCCCAGAGCCATTGAACATTCTAGGCTACGCTGAAGCATACTGTTGCTTGCTGAAGTCTGTAGCATGAACTGTACTTGTATTGGCAGCCAAATCCTGCCTGAAACAATATTCCAGTCTCATCAGGAAACCCTGGCAAGGCTTTCAATTTCTAAGCTGTCATCTCTGACAGAATTTGAGAACTACCTTTAAGCTTTCAGAGGAGAACACTGAGAGAACCGCACATGAAAACCAGAAACAGATTAGTATCCCCTTCAAACTCTGCGATATTTAGTCAGAGGAGCCTTCACAGAAATCGAGCAGTAACATCAGCTGCGGCACGCTGCAAGAAACTAAAACAAACGTACTTTTAAAAAGGTGAACTAATTCCAGTTTGTGGGGAGGTCACGCTTCTGCTTTTCACATCAAGGGGACAGTGCTGTAAGTCAGCCCGAAGTGAGCTTTACCAGCGTATTTTCAGTATCAACTCATTTCTAAGTGCAAGTCTGATATGTCTGGATATGGTAAGGTAATTCAAGGACAACTAAAGGTCTGAGCACAAGTCACAAAAGTTCTACCAAAATCTGTAGAAAGGAAGGCAGTGTATCCCAGGAGAACATTAAAACAAGACCTGGTTTCCTTAGTTTTAATCTGTTTTGGCTTGACGCACGTAACGTCCTCTTACCTGCTGTGGCAACTTCATAAAACCAAGGAACAGGAGTAAATCCTCAGCAGCACAAATCAAACCTGACTGTCACAAATCTAGACATCATTAACAAAACCCAAGACCAAATATACTTATTACAGCCACTTTTCTTCCTTTTTTTTTTTTTTTTGATTTTGCATTTCTGGGATCTGTTTTTATAGTTAAGCTCAGAACCTAACTTTGTACCCTCAACACTAACATGAATCAAACATCGTGGATGTCCTTAAAGATTCTAAAAGGCTCGTAGTGGATACTAAGTATGTTAGATAAAGAATCAGAGAAATGTAGACCTGGAAGGGATTTCAGAAGATCACCAAAGTCCATCTCCGCACACAGGCAATACGAAATATACTATAGTCCATCCCCATGAGATGTTTCACACACCTCTTCTTAAAACTTCTATAATGCAAATTTAACAACTCCCATGGGAAGCATATTTTAGTGTATCACTACCCTTATAGTTGGAAAAGTTTCTCTCATCCGTCTTTGCTACAAATATAGGTTACTTATGAGGATAGTAAGAGAAACTTCCCAATTATAACGATCATGAAGTACCTCCAAGACTATCTAGAGAAGCCACTGCAATTTCCAAAGACATTCTGGTGTTTGATATGCATAAAACTATTGTTTCACCTAATCTTCTTCTGATTCCCTCAGTTATAAAACTGAAATATGAATTTCTTTACTGAAATTGAGTTTACCTTTGAATTCTTAAACCGACAGGACACAGATGTAAAGCTGGTGGTAAACAACTATCCTGGATTATGCATTTATCTTCATACCAGTAGTTAAAAGCCCAGCACAAAAAAAAAATCCATCTTCATAAGAAAAATGGTCTTGCATTTTAAACTCAAGGACAGAGTTCTGTATTCTACTCCAGCAGGAGGTCCTGACTTTGAACACATCACAGAATGAAACAGATTACAAGTATGCTGATACTCATACTGAAGGTGTTGAGAAGACACTACATGCAAAACGTTTCAAATGTGAACATGAGGAGCGCTGCTTGTTAACAGATCCACCAGAGGATACAGAGCGTGGCGTGTCTGCAGGCAGATCTGACAGGAAACAAAGAACGAAAGAGCAGATGAGATACCGCTTCTGCCAAACGGGTATTTCTGGTATTGGCTTTTAACTTCTGGTAAATTGACACGTCTGCTGATAGTATCTCAATTCTGTTCACAAACAGTGCATGTCTTAGGGCAAATTCAAGATAAAAATGGATTCATTTCTCTATCAGATTGTATAATAGCCACGGACACGACTGCCATAGCCACTCTGCAACTGTGGTGAAACTGGCATCAAGGTAAACCGCTCTATTTCAGGGCTTCCTGAAATCAGGTCGTTTTGGATCCCGAATACCAATTATTTAGAATGCTAACTTTAGAATAGTCCAGCTGAGATACAACAAAACTGACTTCATGGTTTTTTCAGTCATGCACAGGATGGTTAATGTTCTGTTCTGTCATGTTTCTACTTCAAACCAATTCTTACCTAAATGCAGACTACATATTTTTAAAGCACAAATCTGTCTTTTTGGCATTGTTCTAGCATATTCGCATCTAAAAGGCCTGAGGCAGCAAATATCCTGGTTTGTGTGTAAAACTGTTTGCCTACTATGATAACAAATTTCTCGCTGCCCTGGGATTCTTGCAATATATTCCCCTTCATAGTTTTTAAAAAATAAATTAAAAGAATGCATGAAGATTTCAAATAGAATTAAAATTTCATCTTATAGGCACTATTTCACATTCTGCATTATTTTTCCCAATTAAAAAAAAAAAAAACCAAACCACAACCCTTTTGTTTTACAAATACTATTTTTATACGGAAACTATGGTTTCAGGCTTGCAGTCAGGAAAACAGTTATACTGCTTGGCTACTGGTAATACCCTGCCTTTAGCCTTGTTATGCACCTGAGATGTGTGAAACGGTCTCGATTACAAATATGTCACAGCAGACCCAGGGCCTGATCCTGCAACTGCCGTGAGCATCTGACAACAGCCATTTGCCAGGGATGAGGAAGAATGGATACGGGAGGCGCAAGATTCTGCTGGATCAGGCCTTAAGTGTACGTGCATTATACAACACATCATGTGGTGGCTTCTCAAAACAAAATGCTGTATTTGTATGCAATGCAGAAGTAACACACACGATTTACATATAGTAATAATTTATTCTGAAATGTTCATTTTAGTCTCTGTGGAGACATCACCCATGTCTCATTATTAAAAGAGCAGCCATCTCACCTCAAATACCAGAATATACAACAAGTTACAGCATAGCAAAAAAAAAATTCTACCTACTTTAAGATAAAATCTAATTCAGGTAAAATAATTTTGTTCAAGGTTTTACAGTTACACAGTTGGGGTTTTTTTTGGTTTTTTTTTTTTTTCTTCAGAGCACAAGGAAAGTGTAAATTGTTACACCATAACTACCTATGCACATTGTGTGACCACAGAAATGTTAATCATTAATTCAGAAAATGAACCATCCGTTCCATTCATGCAGAAAAGCAGGCTGGGAAAGCTTGTTCAGCAGAAACCATATTACTGTGAATTTCACAGCCACATGATTAATTATTGGGTTAGATGGACTCACAAATGGTAAAACTGAGTATACTTTTTTTGCATAAACAATACCAATTTTTCCCTGATGTAGTTTAGTCAGTCTGTAATCTAGTAATGACCGATAAAGCAGTATGACTGTGTCGTCTCTATCTGCCGTGTTCCATGATTTCAACGACAAGCAATATTCAAAGGATTATGGGATGGGATGCTAATTAAATATGTTAAACGTACTGTACAAATATACTTGCGTTAGCAATTTTATTCCAAACTGTCAATCAGGTATTCCTCCAAAATATTACCAGTGAAGACAAAGTATACTATCAAATATGGCTTCCAGAACAAGGACCGTCTAACAAGAATCAAACCTATTTACAACAAATAAAAACAACAACAACATAAAAATCAATCCCCATTTTTTTTTAAGTTTCATTCGAAACTAAAGTTCTGAATAGCTGCTGTATATAAAATACATCAGTTTTCTTTTTGTTGCACTTAAACAGAAGTTACCAGGTAGGAGCCAGAGTGACGTTTAGGACTCTGAGTTCCGCTGGAGTCTGGGTTTTCAGACTTGGAGTCACGTTTCTTGGTGCTGTTATTCACTGGCGTGGGTATCTGTGACGGCCGAGCAGAACTGTTGTCCACGCTGCTCTTCCTGCGGCTTGGGTTGTAGTTGAAAGGCGTCACTCTTGCGGCAACAGCACCGATGGGAGAGCTGTGTTTGCTGGAGCTAGTGGAACTGAATGGTGTACGCTCACTTACAGTACTTTCGCTATTTTCCGGCGCAGGAACAGGATTGTTCTGCAGAGGCTTTGTTTCAGTGCCTTTCTTGTCTGGACTGTCTATCTGAAAGAAAGAGTTCAGACGGTTTTCTAAACCAACGGTACGAACGGGAACACCTCCATTCCCCGGGGTTTGTTTTTCTTGGATCTCTTTAGAATCTTTACCATTCACACTTCCTTTCTCTGAAACACTGTCGATAACGGGGGGAGTATTTCCGGTTGGGGACCTTCCAGATCGAGGATTGTTGATCGGGCAGTCCTCTATCCTCACCCACACATCCTCCGTCTTAGAGACAGCTGGCGCCATCTGATAGATGAGCGTTTTGGAATCAGAGCCATTTGTGGCGCCCGAGGAAGAATGCTGAGGATCATTCATTATCTGAGGAATTTCGTTTTCTTTTATTTTTCTCCAAGTACCTTTTGCCGGCGCTTGGCTTTCTTTGCCTTGCTTGTGTCCAGAAAGAGAACCTCCATGTTGCTTTTCGTCTTCACTTTTTGCCTTTTCACTGGATTCTGAAGAAGCTGACAGAATTGAGGAGGAACTTCCAGTCCTTCGCCAAGTGCTTACGCGAGGAAGCGACGAGGAATGCTTACTATGCTCACGCTTCCACGTTCCTGACCTGTTGATAGGCAATCTGGATGGACTCTCAGAATGGGAACGAGCTATATCGTGACGTTTGGCTGGTCTCCCGTCATATTCTACGGAAGGGCTCAGATTAGGGGGTAATTTTCGCCAGCCACTAGCCTGGGCAGCTGAATGAGTGGATAAAGACATGTCAGGAAGAGATGGGCTTAAAACCGGGGTCTGTAGTTGGGACCTTGTGGGAGAGTCTGGCCTGGAAGGAGACAGAGACTCAAAGGAAGCTGACTCTTCTAATTTCCGTCTCAGAGTTGGGCTTGGAGCTTCTTTAATGAAAGTTGACTGGCGAACAAGAACAGGTCTCTCGGATCTGTCCGATTCACTTCCGCTAGATTTTGTGGATGACATCCTGGACAGCTCAGTCTTTTTGTTTGACCCACCACTGCCGAGAGCTTGGTTTAACCCTTTCGAAGCAGACTCACTGCGTGGAATGCTACTGGTACTCTTAGGTAAGGCAGTTTGCTTCGTAAGGTTTTGCTGGCTCATCTGCCTGCCCGGTGACGTGTAGGACATTCTACCTGAACTCGACGATTTAGTTGAAGCGGTGCTGGGAGAGGATGTTCTCGGCAGCTGCGACAGTTTGTTGGGAGGACTTATACCATTTCTTCCGGGGGAAATGGAGTTTCGTCCAGGAGATTGCAGAGGCCTACTTAACGGCTGCTGTTGAGGTCTAGAAGGAGTGGAGTCTCTAGATCCTGATCTAGAAGGCCCTTTACTTGATCCACTCTGGTTCAACCCTGACGGTTGTCTAGTTACTGGAGCTGGGTCGGATTTCACTGATGACTTGACTCCTCTTGGAGAACTAGTCAAACTTTGGCCTTCACTGGGACTCTTGGAGTTAGTGCTTTTGAGCGGCGGACCTTTTTTGGAAACAGGACTGGTACTTGAAGAACTATTTCGAACTCCTGGTATATGGATCATTGTCCTACCACGTGAAATCGAAGGCACACTTGTCTGTTGTGGTTGCTTCAGCTGGCTTGAAACTTCTGAATTGGAGCGAGCTTTTCCTGTAATTATACTCTTATACACTTTCTTCCCTCCCTTGATTCCCCTACTTTCAGATTCTGCTTTTTTAGACTCCAGTGTACTCTTCTCTCCTGGCTTAAGGATCCTTGGACCTTTATTACTAGTGAAAGGTTTTTCTTCTTGGTCTGGGGTAAGATGAAATGGTGACCCTAGAGAAATACCAGATTTTAAGGAAAGGATAGAATCAGAGTCTGACGAAGCTTGTCTTGACAGTGATGCAGCAGCTGCAGCTTGATGCAAGCTACTAACTATAGAATTTGCTCCTTCCTGTATAGCTTTCCAATCAAAGTTCTCCGAATCAGGCGAGAAACCGTGTTCTGAATCCGGCCTCTGTATCTCTCTCAAATCCAGTGTTAAATCTTCCGCCAGTATGCCACCGGTATTTCTGGAATGACTTTTTTCACTTTCACTCTTCATTCGTGAAGGCTTTTTCTTTTTAGGCATAGCGGAACTAATAACTAATGCAGTCCTGCAAAAGATCATCTTCTGAGTCGATACTAAGGGAACTCAGGGAACTGTTCCTAGAGAAACATACCGGAGTATCTTCGACATGAAATGATTTAGGTGCATAACCAGAAGTCTGGGGTCTGTTTGATTCCATCTGTGCATCAGGAGCCTCAGTCCGTTTTGCAGGTTCCCCTTCCTTGTTGTTGTTGTTTTCTTGATCAATGTCACTCAGGGAACTGAGAGATCGATACTAAGGGAACTCAGGGAACTGTTCCTAGAGAAACATACCGGAGTATCTTCGACATGAAATGATTTAGGTGCATAACCAGAAGTCTGGGGTCTGTTTGATTCCATCTGTGCATCAGGAGCCTCAGTCCGTTTTGCAGGTTCCCCTTCCTTGTTGTTGTTGTTTTCTTGATCAATGTCACTCAGGGAACTGAGAGATGAATTGCGAGAAAAACAAACAGGTGTGTTCTCGATCGCAAAATTCTGCATTTTCTCATCTGTAGCTGCTCCTCTGTCTGGAATATCTTTAGCTGGCTGAGAGAATGTTTTAGGCTGGCTTCTGCCTGTTGGGTGTTTTTGGCAAACTTGTGTCCGGTTACTTGGCTGCTGATTTGACGACTGTTCTGGGTTAGTGCAGTCTTTAGTTTCAGTCTCCTTTGCTTCTTTTCCTTTTCTCAATTCTGCCTTCTCCCTTGAAAGATCAACATCATCATCATCAAAATCTAGAGAACTTAGGGAATCATTCCGTGAAAAACAGTAAGGCGTTCCTTCAATAGGTGTGTAATGATGAGGGGAATCAAATGCAAAGCTTCCTCTTACACGTTCTTCATTATTTGGCAATTTGTCATTAAAATCTCTTGAGTTATTTTTCAGATTCTGTTTCTTTCCATCTCTGTTTTCTGGATAGCTTCTTTCACTATTAATATTGCTTTTAGGCTCTGCGGCTTTTCTTACACGTGCTCTGTATTCATTATTTTGGGGAACAGGCTTTACTGGTGACGTTGGCTTCTTTTTCTCACCTTCTGGTTGGTTTTTATTACTTAGAGATGAAGAGGCTTGTTGAATTTGATCCATTATCTTCTTCACTCTGAAAGGTTTGTGACTTTTTCCTTTTGGCATAGCTGAGTTAATGCACTCTGCCAGAATATCACCCTCTTCTGTTTTGTCATCATCCAAGCCTGGGGGAGTCACAGTTGAGCTCTTTGCTCTCTGCGAGTCATCGGTACTTCTACCTTCTGTCGGAATTGTGTCTCGCTTTTCGAATTCCCCTGACTCTGCTCCCGTGCCCACACTGTCTACGTTGGCCAGCTCACTCGGGGGCGACTCTATCGTGAGATCGCTCAGAGATGTAGCTGTTGAAAAGTTTATCGGTGTACCCTCAACGCAATACACCCGCGGCATGTCATCTCCCGGTGTAAAACTCACATGCTTCTGGGACTGCAATCTGCTTTGTGAAGGCAAAAGTTTGTAAACTGGCAACTGGCTGGGCTTTCTGGCTACGGGAGGAGGTATCTTTGGGGCAGATGCTTGAGAAGGCTTTTTGGCTTTACGTGAAGACTTTGTTGGCATTGCAGAAATAATGCAAGCTTCCAGGATTTCAATATCATCGTCATCATCAGAATCATCCAGAATGTCTTTTTCTGCTTCAGAAGGCTTCTCCACTTTCTTCTCTTGGTTATCCTTTGTATCATCTGACGGTTCGGGTTCTGCTTCGTTCCCATGCTCATTTTCATGAACCGGAGGCATTATTCTTAACTCCACATCTTTCTGTATGAACGGCTCATCCAGACTCAGAGCGCTCAGGCTGGACGAGCAAGAAAACCCATCCGGTGTGCTTTCTGTGGCAAAATGTAAGAGCGTATCAGCGTCTGGCAGCACCTGAACTCTCTGAACAGCTGCATTTACAGCTGCCTGTCTAGGACCAGGCTCTCTCTTTTCTGCACTAGGTACTTTACCTTTAGCCACATCTCTTTTCACTTGAGCTCCTTGAGCAGGGGGTGGCGTTTTACTTCTGCTTGGAGGCATTGTTTGTCCCGGGCTGTCTGGAAGGTCACTGGGACTGATGATACCGCTTACCATTCCACTGCAAGGCTCACTTTGCACCGAGCTGGCAATTGAACGGCTTTCAAAGCTATCCAGGGAACTTACAGAAGTACACCTGCTAAACTGCACGTAATGTTCTGGTGGGCTCTTAGGGGTCTGTGCACCACTCTTCGAGGGAGATTTGGCACCTGAAGAAAATTCAACGGCTTTATGCCTAGAGGAATCAGAAGGAGACAAACTAGAAGTCTGGAGTCTACTGGATTTTGTTCTGATGTGCTGCGAGGTGGAGGTGATTTCGCTTACTGCACCTTCTGTAGAGAGAGCCCCGCTGTTCTCCTTTAGTTCTGCGATCTGCAGTGTGTTACCAGCATCAGTCACACGCGTGGACTGATCGCGTCCCATTTCATCTTCAGCTGATGATAAAGATGACAGAGAGCTACACCTTGAAAAACATATTGGGGTATCTTCTACACAGTAAGTTTGTATAGTTTCTTGGTTAATAGAGGGGGTTTTACAGGAGGCAGTCTTCTGCGCATGACCGCCTCTGCTCTGTGCGGAATTCGGGTGGAGCTGATTCTGTCTCTTGGAACCAGATGAGGGGGCTGATGTGTTCCCACTGCTGGAGGAAATATGATCGGTTTTAGTGCTTTGCACTGAAGAAGCCTTTGAAAAAGTAAAAGATGGCTTCTGAGAAGAAGGAGGAACTTCTGTTGAGTATTTTAAACTATAATCAATAGGCTGATCGACATGATGCTCCTCTTCGTTGTACTTCATGCTATAATTAGTTGGTCTGTCTTCCCCTTCATGCTGTTCCTCCTCAGAGTAACGTTCACTATAGTTGGTTGGCTTATCATCATCATAATCATCAACCTGGCACAAGGACTGGTTTACTTTCTGGTTTATTCCAAGAGTTGAGCCGACCCTGTTCTGATCTGAACCATTGGATCCTCTTGACCTAAAGGAAGCGACGCACTCTTGCTGCCCGAAGGGTGACTGGTATTTCATGTGTTTATCATCTCCACTTTCAGTGTACACAGGGTAGGTTGCGTTCTGGCTCCTTGACTGCCTTTGTTCACTTTGTTTCATTTCATCATCTATTATATGCTTCGGCCTTGCCCATCTTTCATTCTGAGAGGGACTTTGCCTTCCAGAATTCAACTGTTCATCTGAATATTTAAGACTGTAATTAATCGGGGTGTCTAGCTCTCCGTCGTTGTCATCCATGTGATTTGCACTATGAATCTTATGTGCCAAGTCAGCTGGATATTGACCATAACTGCAAAATTTACTTTCATCATCTTCGGAATAAGACTCAATGGAAGGCTTCATTTGGCCTCTTTTACCATAGCCATCGCTGCTGCTGACGCTGTTCAAACTGTCATTTGAAGATCTCTTGTATTCCACTTTTGTGTAAGGCACAGGACAGGTCCTGTTGGAATTCTCAGATTTAGGGAAGTATGTATTTGAGTGACCATGGGCAGTGGCTGATCTCCTTGGGGCGTTTCTGTCTTCTGCCAAACAGTGCATTTCAGAAGTGGAACCAGAACTTCTGTCTTCTTGTGGAATATGCAGGCTTGTTACTTCTTCCATAACTTTGGCGATCTGAGCCGCAGCAGTAGAAATCTGCATCCCTATTCTCTTGGAGGAGTTCCCACCACTGTCTGCAGCTGGATGGTAGGTATTTAAGCCTACTGCTCGATCCCTGTCAAGACTTCTGTCTTTCTCAGATCGAGCGTTTTCTATGTTTCCTCTACCGGAAGAGGAGGAGCCAGGCAATACTGTAGTATTTAAATATGGTGAAAGTACAGTCATATTACCAGCATTAAAACTCTCTGATCTGCACATACCGTCATCATGCCGGCTGGAATCCAAGACATACTCACTGTATATATTTTGCTTATGCCTCTGCTTATTACGGTGAGATGCTTTCGGGCTTAAATTATCGATGTTGTCAAACGTCTCTGATAAATGCTGGGCATCTAACTCTGCTTCCAGTGCCTTTTGTTTTCTGACGTGAAGAGACGGTAAGCTTGATCCTGGAGACATAATGTTGGCATCCTTGTATTTTGCTGGCCTGTTTGCCATGAGGTTTCTTAGAGCTGCAGCGCTGCCCATGGCTATCATTTTGTGTTTCGAGTGAATGAGATTTTTCAGCATGCTGACTGCTCCCATGTCCCACAGCGCTTCCTGATCCTTCGCATTGCGTGCAGAAAGATTCCACAGGGTCCCGCATGCATTACTGACTATTGTCAAACTGTGTGACTTCAAGTGTTGTAACAAGGTTTGTAAGCAGCTGTTCTCTCGCAAGATTTGCCTGGTGTTGAGTAATTGAAAACAAACATCAGTAAGTGCCATTTCAAGAGGATGACAGACAACGCAAAACAAAAACCTATTATGCTAGAGGCAAGTTTTGCCCTTAGAAAGGATAATCACAAATTCTCCAGTGCAAATTTATCTCATATTTCCTCTAGCTTTCATCTGAATGCTAATCAAATCCCATTACAAACATGAAGAGCTAGCTGTTAGTACAGTTCATCATTAACAAGCAGCAGGTATGAAATCTGTTTTGCGTATTCCTGTCACGTGAAATGCCTGCCTTACCAAATGCATTAAAAATTAACTGTGCTTAATTACTATACTTAATACAAGCATTCATATTAAGACTCAGTCATAGAAACTGCCTACTAAATATACATGTGGAATTGCTGAACAACTTCAGAAACACCATACCCACCTGTGGTCCTCATTAGTGGCAATTAAGCTAGACACGTTTCTTAGTATTCCTCCTCCACTCTCTATGATGGCTAAAGTGTTTGTTTGGCTCCGGTATGTCAGTGTGCCGACTAGAAAAGCAAGAGCACCATCAACAGCACATATATCAGCTTTGTTCTCAGTACAGTGTGCTGACAGATTCCATAAGGCACTCAGAACACTTTTTAGGGTGGATTCCTAGGAAAACAACGAAACGACAGAATTAGAGAAGTTTTCAAGTACTGACCACAATCTCTGCTAACTACGTAAGTCAGCTGCAAGGAGTTACGTATGTTCCAATTTCTGCTCTCGGGGTTGGTAAGGTAGATGCAGGCAGCGGTGCACATGTAAATGATTTTGTTCCCTCTCTCCATCCTTCCCCTATGGAATTGGTGTTGCTTGCCCCCAGGTTTTCAGAAATATGTGCCACAATACTTGTTAGCTGCCATAATGGCACCAACGTCTTGAAGATTAACTGGCAGGGGAATGAGAGCTGTAATATAACCCTGTCTGGGTACCAAAAATATATCTAGAAAACTTCAGTAGTGGTAGTTATCTATTCATTAACTCACGAGCAGTTTTATTAAAGTGTGGAATTATTTAAAAAGGCTATTGCAAAGCACGGCTTGTGAAACTGAAGAGCAAAAGCTGTCAACCCTCTTAAACAGAATTACAGAAATACTAGTAGTTACAGAATCATGGAATGGTTTGTGTTGGAAGGGACCTTAAAGACCATCGAGTTCCAACCTCCTGCCATGGGCAGGGACACCTTCCACTAGACCAGGTTGCTCAAAGCCTCATCCAGCCTGGCCTTGAACACTTCCAGGGATGGGGCATCCACAGCTTCTCTGGGCAACCTGTGCCAGTGCCTCACCACTCTCTCTGGAAAGAATTTCTTCCTGATATCCAATCTAAATCTCTCCGCTTTCAATTTAAACCCATTACCCCTTGTCCTGTCACTACAGGCCCTTGAAAAAACCCCCCCTGCCAGCTTCCTTGTACCCCCTTCAGGTACTGGAAGGGGCTATAAGGTCTCCCTGGAGCCTTCTCCTCTCCAGGCTGAACAAGCCCAACTCTCTCAGCCTGTCCCCATAGCAGAGGGGCTCCAGCCCACTGAGCATCTTCATGGCCTCCTCTGGACTCGCTCCAAGTGGTCAATACCTTTCTGATATTGAGGGCTCCACAGCTGGACGCAGCACTCCAGGTGGGGTCTCACCAGAGCAGAGTAGAGGGGCAGAATCCCCTCCCTCGACCTGCTGGCCACACTGCTCTGGATACAGCCCAGGATACGGTTCTGAGACGTCATTGCTACACTGTGGTCTGCTGCCGTGTTAACTCAAAGCAACTCCCTTCTTCTAAGCAAGTCACCTAAACCACCCCGAATATCTGACCAACTGCTTTTATCAAAAAAGGACAGCATTTCTGTTTTGTGTAAAATCAATGCCATCTTTCCAAAATTTATCTCAGTCATTTACACAGGATACCTTCTTAACTTCTAAAGCACATTCCATCAGTGCTTTCACACTTCCAACTTCTCTCAGAGTCTTCTTACTGTTTACATCTGCTCGCCAGGACAAGTTCCTCAACACACTCGCAATGACCTGCAAAACATGAAAGACAAATAATGTATTTCAACGTAGCTACTTATTTAGCAGGTTATCAGACTTTCCTCCTGGCATTCTGGAATGCTATGGATTAATTAACATTGGTCACGTTCAGTTACTGAACTAGTCCTTTGCTAAAATCTGCCTCTCGTTGTGCTGCCGGCTAAACCCAGAATTCTAACATTTCTGTACAACGTCTGATCAAAGGTACCGTGTTTTCTGAAATCAGGTTCCCTGCTTTCCACGCTGGCTGAAAAATAGTTACCTATAGAAGAGGAGTAGCTGTTCAGCCTGTGTCCCTGTCAGCAGTGAGATGGAGACAGACTGGCTACGGTGGACAGGCATTACGACCACTCATGGCCTGCAGGGAGCACGCACATCTCTCATGAACTCTCTCTGATGAAGAGCTTTTACCTGTGGATGCACTCATTGCAGAGAAGTGCATAAGCTTGTTACGCCGTGTGACGAATGCTCCCCTGCTCACACCCCCAGTGCAGCAGAGGGGGGCAGTGGCAGCTGGAAGAGCCCACCGATACCCTGCCCTGGGTGCTCCCGGGCTCACCGCAGGAGCGAGAGGCCCATCGCGACGTGCCCAGAGCAGCGCAGGGGCCCAAGGGCAAGCAGGAACCCAAACAAAATGCTCTGGGAAGGGGGCACCCTGTCTGGGGTCTTCCCAGAGCTCTCCCAGGAGACCCCCAGCTCAGGTGTGACACCCACTCAGGGATGTCAGTGGGAGCAGCTCTCTGCACCTTTTGGACTGAGGCTGGTCAGTCCGGAAGTCCTGGCCTAGGGATGTGGGAACATGTTGTAGGACGCAGGGGAAGAGCATTCTGAGACTGTAGATGGGACGGGAAGACCCAAAGGTTCCAAAGGCAGGAAAAAGGATGGGTCTAGGTGACTGGGGGGAAGTACAAGCATGGGAAAACACAGGGAAAAGGGGACAGAAAGGCACAGTTGCATCTACACAGTCGGCTGGCTGATAGGTTTGTCCGGCCATGCCCTTTGCCTGACGAGCACAGTCTGTCACAAACTCTTACCGAATCCCATTTCTAACTTTCCCTGAGGGAGGGACTTCCTGCTCCGTGCCAATGTGCGTACAGGGGTCCACATGCCAGTGGCTGGAGACACACCACAGGTCAGAGGGCCCATGTATCCGTGACTTCCATTTCAAGAAGCCTGACTGCACTTGTTATCTGCCCTAATACCGAATCAGAGACTTTACCCAATAACCTCTACTGTAATTCTAATTGCTCTCTCAATTGTTAACTAACTAGCTCCTCCTCTAGTGGAAAACAATTTTTGTGAACGGTGTTTTAAGAGATAAAGTCAGTTTAGTTAAAATTTTTTTGTCTCTGCTGGTTCACTCAAACTGCAAGGAAAACAGGCTTTTTCTTTCCAAAAGCTGTTCCAGTTTGCTTACATTATATATTAATTAAAATGGGTTATAACTTAGTATTTAATAATTTTAAACAAGTTCCATTTCTGTGCTCTCAGCTCTCAGGATTAACCTAAGCACTTCCCTAACACTCTGTTTCCCGGCGGTTTCCTTTGCATAGCAGGAATCACTGGAAGAGACACTCGGGTGTCACACTGAACACCCTGCTCATGCTTAGAAACACCCTGCTGTGGGAGGTGCTGGTGTTCAGTAACGTGTTGGGTTCCTGTGGCACCGAGTTTGGTAGGGGGAAGAGGCCACAGGGGTGTCTCCTTGTGAGAAGCTTTGCGAAAGCTGCCCTGGCTCCCAGTCGGACCTGCCTCTGACTGTGGCCGAGCC
>NW_010264248.1:22771-31411 GCF_000690775.1 Eurypyga helias
TCTCATTAGCCTATTCTGATTTTATTGGTAACTAATTAAACTGATTTATTTTTCCCCAAGTCAAGACTGTTTTTCCCATGACCAGAACTGGTGAGTGATCCCGCTCTGTCCACAAGCCTTTCCTTCTGTTTCCTCCTCCCTATCCCACTGGGGTGAGGAGTGAGCAAAGAGGCTGTGTGGTGCTTAGGTGCCGTCCGGGCCTAAACCATGACCAGTAGTTATGCATTAAGAGAATAACTTTGTCAAATCAAATGCAGGTTCTCTTTTGAAATACAGCTTCCCCTATTACTTGCTGCAACTGAAGGAGGAGCCACAACACTGTATTAACCCTGTGGGTAATCACAATCCACTAGCAACATCACCAGTAAGAGGCTGTGTGGTGCTTAGGTGCCGTCCGGGCCTAAACCATGACCAGTAGTTATGCATTAAGAGAATAACTTTGTCAAATCAAATGCAGGTTCTCTTTTGAAATACAGCTTCCCCTATTACTTGCTGCAACTGAAGGAGGAGCCACAACACTGTATTAACCCTGTGGGTAATCACAATCCACTAGCAACATCACCAGTAAACTAAATCTTACCTTTAAAACTGGACTTCCACAAACAGATGAGGGTCATAAAAGTGAGTTTTACAGCCCATATGTTATATGTGTTTGGGTCAAAGAACAGAATATGACCCACAGCTACGCATTTTTACAAGACAAAAGTTGTACTTTGTCATTTGTGGAATGAGCAGGGGCACAAACTTTGCATCGAAGTTATGACAAACGACAACATAAGAACAATTAAAAAAAAGATGAGGCTGAGAGGAATGAAGCCTGTTTCAGAGAGCCTAGTTAAAAACAGAAGGCTCTCCGACAAAATTCAGGTATAACAATAACTGGTGGCGAGGTCAAATGAGTAGACAGATGGTAAATATTAGCAAAGGAGAGCAGAAATGCAGTATTTTAATACAGTGCAATGAAACTCATTGGATGCAAAGCGATGGAAATGTCCAAGGTACAGAAACATTTAATCTCAAAAGGATGCTACCTGCTGCAGGTCTTCACTTTCAGATTTCAGTTGGGCTACAAGAGCTCTCATGCAGCCCTTCATAGAACATAACGTAGCCTGTTAGGAATCAGAAGAAAAAAAAGGAAATTAATGGTTTTAAATGACTGGTTAAATCATTTCTAACACAACACTTCTGCACAACGCTGTGGTATTTTCAGCTAAGCATATCTGAAGTTTTATCAAACCTTAATAAAATATGTTGCCGAAAATAAATATTTGGTTAACAGCTACTAGAAAGTGTAACTATCTCTTCCTATTCTGGACAACACATAAATGGTAAAATTGTGCTAAATTTTGTATTTTTCTACAAGTCTAGGACTTGATCTGGAACATTACTACCTCATTTACTACCTCTTTACTATGCCCCAGATAAAAATCATCTGTGAGATGGTAATGTGTTGCTACCTGCTGTCTACTGAGTCTCACAGTTGTATTTTTTTTCTGTTCAAATAAACACAGTCTGAAAATAATAAGAATATTTAAAACTGACACAAATATAACAATATTTCTCACATGTGAAGAACAGCACTGAAGAATAGAATAGCAACTGAAAAACTCCCAGGCTTATATTAGACATTGTTTGCGAAAAAGCACAATTAAAAATTATTAAAAAACAAAGTATGCATTAGAGCTGTAGTACTCGTCCGCTGGACAGCACGTACATTTACACCACTGAGTAGCTGAGTTTGTTATAAACCCAGCATCTGCAGCCCTGCAGCAGTTACTAACTGACTGATGTAAAGAGCCACTATTTTGTGAAGCAATTCATTTGCAGCAAGGATTTACGCTTTAGTCTTGTCTAAGACTTGGAAAGAAAAAAAAAAAAGATCTAGTTATATGAAGACTGTTATTTCTGTTTAGTCCCAAAATGTCTTCCTCTAGAGTAGAAAGGTAAAAGTCTTCTCAATATGAAGTTATTTTAAGATCCATAGCTTGGCAAAATCTGGGGAAAGAAATTACTGAAACCTTCTAGATTTCGAAAACAAGGTCCTTGTTAGGAATTAGGGAGCCTATTTTCTCTTACAATAATTTTAAGTAGTGCCCATTGTGAGGCAGATATGCACCAAGTATTGAAAGGCAAGCTCCAGCCTGAAGATTTGCAAAATGTCATCAGACAGTAACAGTTAACAGTAACAGTTAAATAACCGCCAACTTTACAGAATTTGACCAATTAACAGTTTTAGTTCAACATCCTCAGAAAAATCAGTCCCTATCCATAACCATTGGGTCATAAGCATTACATGCTATAATGTGTATTAGTACAGCATTACATGCCATGCTCACCTAATGCTCATAAAAAATGAAGGCAATAGAAAAAATCCTTACTTTCAGTGACAAATTAGAAGTGAATTAATTTGAGACTTGTTACCATTCTTGCACGATACAACATGCAGTTTGTGGTGCTCCCTGTCAGGAAGAGGATGGAGTAGCAGAGGTACTTTGAACTTCTGTCTTGAGCTCAGACTCAATATCCTGTTCTGGAGATTTGCATCCCCTATAAATCCATTCAAACACAGCCACAAACTACAACTGCTGTAGGATTAAAATTCTACTCTTACCTTGTTTGCCACATCTCCAAAAGTCAAGTTTGTCAGAGCCATTCCAGCGTATCTCCTTAAGGTAACACTATAGTGGTCGTTTGTAAGTCCATACATTTCACAGTCCACTTGCAACAGTTCAGCAATGGCCTGCAAACCTCCTTTAAAAAACAAGAAAATAAATCATACCTGTACGCTAGTACCACGAGTACAGCACGTGTATCCCAAGGAGCAAACTGCACTTGTGTGTATGGAACAAATCTTAAAACATCTGAAAACCAGAAGGCTCAGAAAGGTAAATAAATTGTTAAATACTGACTCTGGACCTTGAATCCTGTGCTTAGTAGCAGCTGAAAGCTAGGACAGCATGACGTTGAGATTTCAGGGGAAAAGGGGAACAAGAGGAATTAGGAGGAAGTAAGAAGCACGCTCGTCTTCTAATTCCACCCAGCCAAAATCATGTTTCACTGACAAACTCACACCGGTCACACAAAAGGCTGCTTAGTAAATCTGAAAATTACTGAGTTAATTATTATCACTGAATGCTATTTTCTGAGAAAAATACACAGAATATTTTCACTGACGGTTAAAATGCAGAAAATTAAGGAAAACTGAATGCAAGGAATTTACTTGAGTGTGGACCAAAATAATTCAGGCTGTTGAACAGGAACCAACCCATGACAAAAAACCTCAACACGACTAACAAAAAAACAACCGATACAAAACCAAAAAACCAAGCGAACAGAAAACCCTGTTCTCAGAAAGTAGTCTCTCTTTTAAGGCCAATACTTCTAAAATTGCAAATACTTCCATAATATTAATGCTGCTCTTCCACAATTCATGCCAGAAAACAGAGTAACTGACATAATTTAATCACTGGGAAACGGTGTGGTTAATTCCAACTGCATTCATCACTGCCAGGGCAACAACTGACAGAACCAAACCGATGGTGCATTTCAACCAGCGGTGAAAACCAGCCGTTCATCCAGGCAGGTGCACCAGGAACGTGCGTCCGCGTTTCCAGCAAGCGCCTCAGAGGAAGTCAGGGAAACACATCTGTTCTTACCCAGCTCATTCATCGCGTGCCTGTGCTCTTCATCAAATGAGAGTTTCATCAAAACACACACTGCAGGACAGATCTGATGATCCACTGGGGCAGGCACTGATCCAGAAATAGGTAACAGTTAGTATTTCCTAGGCAATTTTGTCTAGATCACGCGTTTTCCTACCCAAATCTACGCTTACAATAAACCAGCTGCAGATTTGTTCAGGGTCTGTATCTCCCCAGTAATCCACAAACAGACAATTAGCTAAGAATGTTACTGACAAACAAGTGTACTAGGAGTAGATTTGATGATGAAAAAGAAATGAGGGAGAATCCTGACTGTATGTATTAAGCAATATGACTTCCAGTACAAAATAATTATCATATTAGTTTTAAAAATGAATAATTTCAGTGAAATAAACCAATAAGGCTAAATATTCTGGTGGCATTAAATAATGCACCACCTAACGTGAAGCTGTTTCTATGGGTGTTCTGTCCTTCTGAATGGTTAATTAAACCCCTCGGTTCAGAGCTCCTAATTTTGTGAGCTAGACTCTGGCTAACGCCCAAATGGTATGGGTACGTCTTGTTCAGAGCCCCGCTCCTGCTAAATGGTTCGTGGGGCGAGCTCCAGCAGCCGAGACACAGCCCGCTGACCTCAGCGGTACGTCTGTCAAGACAGCAGTTCGCATTGCACTGAACAGACTGGGATTATGTGTGGTCTTTGTCCCTCTCCTAAACAAAATGTGCCATGTCCTGAACACACCTGCATGAGAAGCAATTTGGGATTATTTATCTAGGTATGTTTCGTCATTCATTAAAATGTAAAGCAGAACGAGTACTTAGTCAATCTTAATTTACAGATTACAAATATAAAGCACTAGCACTATTATCTGGACAGCACACCAAGGTCTACACTTTAAATAACAAGCTCGTACGTGGGCTGTTGTATCTGTAATAGATACTATTTCCTAACACTACCTCAACTTAAAGAAAATTAAAAACATACATGTGTACACACACGCACAAGCAAACTCACATACATTCCACAGGAAGTCAGACTAAAGCTGTAATTTCTGTAAATTCACTCTTTTCACCCTATCCTTGACACATTCTTATAGGGCTTTGTGCTGGTTTTAGTATACTTGCAGAACCTACTTGGGTTTTTGTCTTGGTCCATGCCTTGTTCATGCGCCTCCTGCCATTCCCAACACGTTTCACAGTAAGCACGGATCTGCTCCAAGAGATGGAGCACGCGGATTTCCCGTCTGCCTCGCTTATCATCAGGCTGGGAGTGAATGATGTTATGCAGCGCTGCGCTGGCTCTGGCGCGGGCCTCTTTACTACCACGAGAGTTTCCTAACAAGACAGAGTCTTTATCGTTGCCATGTAAGAGCTGGATGAGGAGAGGAAGACATCCAGACTGACGCATGGCTATGCAGCTGTCTTGGGAGCTAGACATTGCTAGCAGCGTTCTTGACATGTCATCTTTATCGTGAGTACCAAGCATTGATAACAATGAATACACCATTTCCACCTGCAGGTCAAACGATTTTAAAAATACAGTTACATTTAAAAAATACACATTAAATTCAACCAAAATCAAATTCGAATGGTACACACGAGCAAAAAAACCTTATTTATGGTGCAAAAACTGTGCTATTCAGAAATAATTAATTACTATTTCATCATTCATGATCTTAATAAATTTCACTTAGTGGTTAAATGGCTAGAAGTGGATGGTACCTGTATTAATCTACAAGACCAATGGCAGAGAACTCTAAATTTCTATTGCACAAAAAGATTAAACAAACATACCAATGAAAGTGTTTCAGTTTGAGAACTCCAAAACATATTTAAAGATATTTCTGTCTCAAAAAATACGTTCTGTACAAATCACACTTTCATGTAAAGATGCTCTTCAGTGAAAAACTGTTGTGTGGCATTAAATACAATTATTCTAGACAAAGGATAAGAATAATTACATGAATTTTTAATTTATATTGTGCTAAAAAGTCTGACATCCACATATTTTAAAGTTTTCCTTTAAAACTGTTTCAAATTATCTAATCATTTTTGATATGACGACTGACTGACACATGGGCCAGATTATTTACAGCAAATGCAAAACTGAAGAGTTAAAGAACACCTTTTCAAGTTTACAGGGATAAAACCAGTACAGCAAACAAATGCTCACTGAATATATATAGCATATTGAGCACTTGTCAAGTTAAATCAAGCCATGAAAAACCCAGCATTACACACTGCAGTAACCAAATTTCTCATTAAAAAAAGCAGTTTTTGAGGGAATCCCTTGGCTGCTGTGTAATACAGTGGTTTGCCTTTCTCATTCCATTTTCTTCAGGAATAGCTTTAGATCAACAAATGCATTTAATTCTTCTAGTGAACTTTTAGTAGAACAACAGGATGTAGAGTATGATTTTAGATACTATCTTGAAACTCCAAACTCCTAAAGCCAAGATAAATAGGAACATTCAAAGCAGACAGAAGCTATCAAAGGGAATTGTGAAGTAGCAGCGTGTGTGTTTCTTTAGAATATGCCGACTAAGGAAGAAATGAGACTTTGGACTGTTAGACAAAGTTTCTACTAATAACTGGGTATTTGCACCGGTAACCAGACCAATGAATCGTTTTATTTGGTTTCTTCAGAGGCCTGAAGATGAGTACAAATACGGAGTTATAAAAAAAATGGATAGCAGTTGGTAAGACTATGCGGCAAATCCGTTAACATGTACTTCTCTAAATAGTATAGGATTGCTGAAGCAATGGAAATCTTAGAATCTGTGAAATTGTATGATCACATGCAAAATCCACTGAAATAGTCCTGGAGCCAATTTTATGACAGCCTAGCATCCCAGTTCAGAGATCCTGCCTTCTTGGTATGGGAAAAATGGAATACGATATCAAAACAAACCCCTTGGGTTCTTAAAGGAGAGCAAATTTAATCTGCTTATGGATGCCTCTTGACAGATACTTCAAGTGGCAACTTTAATCCGGTTTAGATTTCGAAGGTGAACTTTTTGTTGGAAAAGAAAGTGGAAGAAGCCACCAAAATGCGGCCTCCAGGTTGTGGCAATTATAGTTTAGAAAAAGCTAAAAGAAGTATCTGCCTGTCTTTCTCTGTATACACACACTGCAGCTCCAAGTGCATCCCTCTAGGCAGAAATTCTATCACTTTCCTTTCCTCTCATGCATTAATGTTAAGCTGCTCCTACCCTACAGCACACTCAGTTCAACCTTCTTCTTTGCCTGTATCTTTCCACACTCAGTCCCTATCCCTGCCTTCAGGGCTCTCCTGCTGCCTGCCGCTTTTGGGAATTCTACAGTTTGCAACCAAAACTCGCAGACAGACAGCCTAGCTGATGTCACCCCTGTTTGGTACATGCAGGCAGTGCAGGACCAAAATGGCCGCATTATAACAGTTTTAAGGCCCAAAGTAATTAATACTGTGTCAAGCTAATAGGCCCTGCCTCCCAGATGACTGCGCTCAGCGCAACACCGGCAGTATCCCTATGGCTGCTGATTCCGAGGCAGTATAAATTCCAATGATTCATGAAGTCAATTTTGTCTTACAGATTTGCCCTTTTCTTCCCCTCTCTTTCCATGCTGCACATGTACTCTGAGCACAGTATTTTGTGAATAGACAATTTATCACCGAGAAGGACTTAAATAATTCTCTCCTTTTCCCCATTTAATTTCTTAGCAATTGCATCCTCTTTGTGGATTTGGACTCTGGAAAGGTAGTTGAAGAACCACTCTTAGAAGGGTTAGTTTTCATCATGGAGTATAAATCAACATCACAGGCTTTTTAATATATTCTATTAATTCCTAGCAATTATTTTTTCCCTGCTGTAACAACTCTCAACTGATCATCAAGAAGCGAGGGGGGGGGAGGGGGAAGGATTTCTGTGCATATATAGAAGAAGGTGAAAATGTTCTAAAATTTTGACTCTACAAAATTACTCTGTGTGGATAGATCGTTCAGCTAATATTAGTACTACTGGCAGAAACAATGAGGTTATTGTATTAGTAAAAATGTAGCATTAGCGACCTGTGGTTTGTAATCTTCGGTTACCTTGGTACCCAGATGACTTGTCAGTCTGCGAGGAACAGAATAGTTACTACTAGAGCTCATAACACTGGCTGTCTCGTGGTCCATTCGAGCAGCAGAACCCTACAAATTTAAACAACAATTCAGTATAAAACAAAGCCTGAGTGAAAAAAAACAACTATTGCCTACTCCACTTTCAGCACTGGAACATGAAAATCATATCGATAGTAATAAATGTCACCTTATTTTTGTGAAGTTAGGTCCTCCCTGCCCGGCCACAACTTAAGAGGTCACTGTTAAACTGGGTTTTATTAACCCCTTTTCCTGAAATTAAGTCTCAATAGAGTTGTATTTTCAACCAAATTATTTTATAAACACTGTTTTCACCAAGAAGGAGGAGTACTGGACTTTGCAACAAACTGGATTATAATTTTTAGAGAGAGAGAAAAAAACAGCCTCAACTTTTATGTCAGATTCCGCAGTGCACAGGAATAACTCCGTACGTCTTCCGAACACAACCAGGTATGCAGGAACTGACAAGCAGAACAAGATTTATCTGGCTGAGCAGTAACCTTACTTGAACTTGTCCTTATCAAAAGCAAATGATGAGTGGATGAACCTATCTCATTTTTTAATGGAAAGCTATAAAATAATGCTGTAATTTTCCTGACAATTATCATAGATAGAATGCTCCTACCTGTAGCAGCAAGACCCAGTTATTAGCACCTTTGTCCTCTTTTAATCCATTTTGTCCATTTCCATTTCTCCTTTCTTTAAACTGTCTTTTATCCCCTCACACTCTTTGCTTGCTTCCCTCCCCCCCTCTTGTAGTTGCTTTCTTCTTCTCTGCTTCCTACCCGTGAGGTCTCCCTTACTATGCCCCTCCCTTCCCGTACACTGTGAGGAACTTAAAAATACACAGGAGGAGTGAAC
>NW_010264248.1:31425-45476 GCF_000690775.1 Eurypyga helias
TTTCAATGAGGTGGTCCCACCAATATTTTCTTGATCCTCTAACAAAAGCTAAAATCTGTTCATGAAATTACTAACTTAATTAGCAAAACGACATTTTCAAGCTATGTGGGACAGTGAGTATCAACTTTTTTTTTTTCCCAATAAAACTAGGTAACACATGGAAAAAAAACCTGTATGAAAACCACTTTGAAATAATTTCTATGTTTTTTCTAGGTTCACCATAAAGAAAGAAAAATATTCCCCTCTGAGTATTTGGTGTTCATACAGTTCAACACCTTAAACTTGAAGTTGAAAAGTGACTTATTAGTAAAAGGTAGAATAATTTAATGGACTGTTTATCTAGACAGAAAAAAAATAGCAGTTATACTGGAATATTTAAACATATTATTATACTCATTTCCCTTTCCCATTTGTATCCAGAACCCTTCATGCATATTCCAGAATAAGTATTATGCTAAATAACTGGAACGACTTAAATTCACTAGATTTATTGTAATATGTAATTCCTATGTAATCAAGCCCTTACCTTCTCTGTGGAGTATAGGAAAAATTAAAAATCTTAGAATGAAAATGATACTGCATTTTTTTCAATTATTCACTTAAATAATCTGCAGTGTGGAATTATTAAATTCTGGGAATGAATTCCCAGAATTTTACAGTGAGCAATCCCTTCATATCATCCTGACCTCAAAGCACATTTAGAGGATTACAGGTTCAACATAAAGTACATGCCAGAATTCTCTGTTGTTAAGTTCAGTATGATCATTCTATCCAAGAAGATAAAAAGGACATGAGACTGGAGCACTACCTATTGAAATTCACCATGGTGTGGAAGAAATAGCGCAATTTTCCTATTGTTTTCCCTAAACTGTATCAGCTTTGATTAAGATAACTATTTCCATCAAAGCCATCATTTGGCCTTGCTACTTTGACAGTGCCAGGATGGCCAAATGAAATGGAACTACGTTTACGCAAAATGCATAGATTATTTTAGCTTGGAAAAGACCATTAAGAGTTAACCCAGCACTGCCAAGCTCACCACTAAACTACATCCATAAGTGCCACATCTCGCGTCTCTCAAATCCCTCCAGGGATGGTGACCCCACCACTTCCCTGGGCAGCCTGTTCCAATGCCTGAGCACTCCTTCAGTGAAGAAGTTTTTCCTAATATCCAATCTAAACCTCCCCTGATGCAACTGGAGGCCATTTCCTCTTGTTCTATTGCTTGTCACTTGGGAGAAGAGACCAACACCCACCTCTCTGCAACCTCCTTTCAGGTAGTTGTAGAGATCAATAAGATCTCCCCTCAGCCTCCTCTTCTCCAGGTTAAACAACCCCAGTTCCCTCAACCTCTCCTCATAAGACTTGTTCTCTAGGCTCTACACCAGCTTCACTGCCCTTCTCAGGACACGCTCTAGCACCTCAATGTCTGTCTTGTAGTGAGAGACCCAAAACTGAAGACAGTATTCAAGGTGCAACCTCATTGTGTCAGGAACAGAGGGACAATCGCTTTCCTGACCACACTGTTCCTGATACAGGCCAGTGTGCCATTGGCCTTCTTGGCCACCTGGGCACACTGCTGGCTCATATTCAGCTGCTCTCGACCAACAGCCCCAGTTCCTTTTCTGCCTGGCAGCTTCCAGCCACTCGTCCCCAAGCCTGTAGCGTTGCAGGGGGTTTCTTACTGCCTCCTAAAGACTGATGTGAAAGAACTAGTGTAGCGTGTGTAGCCACTCATCTGAGAAAACAGGAAACGACAAGGAGATGTTACGTGCACTCTTCTTGTGTAGGACCTTCTCTTTCAAGTCTTCTGCCTACTTCATCTTGTTTTCACCTTTAATACCTTATGTCTTTCACTCATCGTTTTACCATGCTATGTACTCTGTCAATTAGGTGATTTCCCCTATTATGTGGCATATTTTCTTAACAAAACAGACAATCTCACTGAATAATAAAATAACTAAGATTTGCAAAACAAAGGTATGAAAAAAATTTTACTTTAGGAGGAGGATAGTGAGTGGAAAAGAGAAAACAAATGAAAGACAGTGCAGAAAATGACCGTGTGGATTGTGAAAAATCCTCGACTTGATTGGCAGTTTCAATTAACACTGATTATATGACTAAAACCAAGTAGTACCAAATAATTTGGTTAAAACTTTTTTTTGCACTTAATTGAATTGTGATTGCTCAAAGTACATTGAGCTGGTTTATCAGAAATAAATGTTATGCTCAATCCATTAAACCTCCTCTGTCTGGACTTGCACGGAAAGTAAGTAATCCCCAGATGTCTCTTTTAACACAGATTCAGTGCCCTGGATCTATCCACTTACAGGAGGAGGGAATATACATGTTTTATACATTTTTGAGGCAAGGTTCAAAATTGCACATATCCTCAACATAAGACCTCAAATGAAGTATGAATGAATCTTCCACTTGCATAAGTCTGGCAAGACATGACAATCCCTTCTTCCTTCCTTCCCTGTAAAATATCTGTTGTCTGGATTAAGTCCTGGTTCATACACCGAAGATGGATGATATAGCCACAATGCATCAATTATTTAAATTCATTATGCTTTCAGCCCCAAAGCAGCACTGAACTACTTTCTTCCCAAGCAGTAAAGCTGTCATAAGAATTAAGAGTCAGAGCCTCAAGCAATTGCTCCGATATGGCTGATAGAACTTAATTCCAAATGGTGATCAAACATATTTCAAAAGCAAAATTACAGGCTGTGCTTCATGTTTAATCAAGTGAAATATTCTAGCCAAACCACAATTCTTTCTGATAAATCTTCTTAGACAAGACACTTTCAGAAGGATTTAAATAATATTCCCTCCCAGAAGTAGCAAAAATATTTTGCATACGAATTCGACTATTAAATCTGTAGTGTGAAGTTTTAAGGACCCAAATCACTAGTGGAAATATTGCACCTACAGTTGGAAATCATGAAGGGAATGATCATTAGCACATGGTAAATAAATCAAAGTATTTTTAGCCACAGAAAGAAGTAAGAAGTTCTGATAAATATTTGTTTTAAAAAAAAAGTAAAGAATTTAAGGTGCCCCTCAAAATATTCCACTAACGTATAATGTTTCACCAATAAAAGGAACAGCAGTGAAAGATTGTTTAGAAGTAATTAAATAACCCTTCAGACCATTTCCAGGAGATCACCTCATTGATGCTACTGTTCAAAGCTTTATCTGAAACAGTATTAAAGAAACATCAGTGATAAACATGCCACTTGGTTCTCCTCTTTTGAAAAATTCACTGATGTTTCAGTGACCGTTTCAAATGTGAAAATGTGAACAATTTTTCAAAATTAAATCATACTTCTAATACTACAGTTCTTTTACAATAAAATACATTTTCTGTAGTCGTTCTCATTATCTCCTTCAGAGCATCGGGCTCATTAATCATTTAAACAAAAGAAAAATGCTCCCTGCATTATCGAATATTTATACTTCATCTTATTAAAACATTTCCTTACAACAAATACAAGAAATTTCTCACGTACAGACGGAACGAAAGAACCACACGTATCTTTAAAATGAGGAGGCACACAAACACCATAAGGTATATACCAATATACAAGCACCGTACATTTTGAGTCATTATACTATCAACAGACAAAATAATCAATTTACCTGACCAGTACTGCTAGTTGCCATGCTGATTTCTGCTGCTCCTTGACCTTCATTCTGCCTCTCTGTATCATGGGAACCAGCATCATGCTTGCTTTGAGGTGCTCTCTGTTAATGTAAGAGTTTATGAAATTACACACAGAAATCGAGTACGCTTCACCATTCACAGCTCTCCAGACCATGAACGCATCTATGCTGCATCCTCACAAAGCCACTGAACAGCACTTTGTATTTCATAACCCTTAGCTTCAATAATTAACAGCGGAGACTGAGTGTCTTCAAAAAACTGCAAGATGAAAGTGAAGCATGCCCTCCGAGGATTACAGCCCTGCAAGACAAAGGATTTGCTGTGAGACACAGAAACACCATTTTCCACCAGCTGTGCTCACATCGCTATCAGAAATGTAACAGAACTGGAGCAAACAACTGTCTTCCCTGCACTGTCACGTGATCCGGGCTTTTACTGGAGACTACAGCCAGCACACTTCAATTAGGCTTCGCATTCAAAGATGAATAATTTCTGCGTGAACAGAAGGATATCCACGCTGTAAGGGCCCTTATAAATTTTAAGGACAAACAGCACCGGCATAACCACTTCAATGCAAATAAAATTTATGTAACCTGATACTGACCCACCCGATAGTATTTTATCAAATAAATTCAACTGGCAAGCTGGTACAAACATCTTCCAGTTCCTTCAGGAAACTCAATTTTCTATAGAACTACATGAAAATTGAACTGGTGTCCCTGCCGCTGGCAGGGACCATGAGAGCAACATGAAAATCAGGCCTTTAAATACAGTTTCCTAATAACGCAAACGGAATAACCGAGCAGTTATGAAGTGTGTGATGTATCCAGCTTTATCTACTGATGTGTTTAAAATGCTTTAGATTTTCAGAAAGACCTAAGTAATCCTCTCCTCGGCAGTGGCTCAAAGTCTGGAGTTGAAAACGTTAACACCTTACCTTCAAAGCCTGATTATTCTCATAGTATTACTTTTGATGCCAAATCTCATTTTTCAGACTCGGAAGCTTCCACCTTAACAGCTAACACTCTGTATCCCTCTCAATTAATTTGTTCAACTACACTTGGTACATTAAATTCAGTTTCTATGTGGCTCTGCGATGTTCTTGAGCAGTACAGCCTACGACAGCATAATCTGCCTTTTCTCGCTTTACGGAAATTTCTCTTCACCTTGGAGCAGAAACATACTTCTCTCCAGTGTACATACACTGAAACTTCTTTAGTTACCTGGTGATCAAATTCATGCAGTATCACTGGCTCTTTTTTGTTCATATAAAGACACTGAGTGTCTCAAACCCAGAAAGTATTTAATGTTCAGAGGTCAGTAACTAACTAAATACAAGTGAAGAGATAATTTAGGGATAAACATAAAAAAATAAATATATACATTTAAAGGAATAAAGTATGTCAAAGAACACAGTAATATTAGACAAAGTAGTAACACGAGAAAATTGAAAACAAGGATGGCTAACATTTTTTCTACCATTTTATGTTCAGTTACGGGAAATGACTAACCCACACAATGAAACTCTCAAATATTTTAGGAGACAACAGCGTTACTATTATTTTAAATCTGACCTGTAATTTTGAGTGTCACCATCTCCGCAATTGTGCATGGAATGACATTGTTATTGATGCTCATGCGATGACCAAAGAAATTTTGGTCCCAACACAAGACTGGGGACGCAGTGAAGGTGTAACACATGCTGCGTACAGTAGGATGGAAGACAGGCAGAACCCCTGGCTCGCAGTACGTGCAACCTTGAATAAAGTGAGTCAGACAAAGTCTAGATCTAAGCCTCCAGTGTAATGCAGGACAGAATTTTCCAGTCATCAGTCGACAATAATTTTCAATCCCATGAAGACAGACAGCGTACCCAGGGGTGAAGAGCTGAAGTGTTCATTAGCCCAGCTCTGACCTGCTGGGTCCCCTGAAGGGCAATAACGCTACTTCTCTGAGAACACTCCTGCGGTTTGGAGCAATTTTTTTGGGTTGGTGATGATGGTGTATCTATTAAAGTGTTTTGGTGCATCTAGAGCACCAACATGTTTCATTCTCCGACTGGGAAAGTTTCTATTCTCCTCAGCACTGTCTGTCCTCCTCCCATTCACATACACATTGTTTGCTGCCTGCCATCCATCAAAGACATGGCTGCACATTCACCACAACTGCTCTCAAAATACGCCACTACAAAAAGTAGACAACACCAGAATTAATTTATAATTATAAGGCCATTTTCAACAGTTACTAGATGAGCTGCTCTAACTTCAAATGCAGCATGCACTCACAACATGCGCACACGCTACTGTCACATAAGCCATCAGCTGGGCTTGAGCCTCAAGTCTGCCAGCTGACAGCCAAGGGTTTCTATCACTTCAGCTACTGAAGTGATTTGAAATGAGAAGCTGTTCACTTCAGGCAGACTGGCCCAAAGGAGTTGACAACACAGTCAGAGATACCAAGCATTTATCAAAAACAGATTATTTATATAAAGAGATGCTTATTATAGATGTATCAATGAATTGAATATAAGCACCAAAGAATATTATATATGCATATTGTATAAAAATAAAAGTATCTGCCACCACGCTACGAAAGTCACTTTAACGGAGTGTCCGTGTTCCCGCAGCAAAATGGCGGAAGACCACACACACCTATTGCAGGACGACAGAGACGCTCCCCCCATCTTGCTTGGCACTATTTTCCAAGCGCTTCTGAGGTCAACAACAGCTATCGCTTATCAATTTTTAATCTCCCTGCATTTACTAACAGAAAAATGATAAATCTCTAGCTATTTTATTACATTTGCAAGCATAGTAGGCCTTGGTAAGTTTTGCTGACAACCAATTACAGGGAATTTTACCCAGTACTTTGTCAACATGAGTTGCCAAAGCAGCCCCTTGTGTATTTATTAGGACAGGACACTTTTCCATGCATAAACCACTGTTTTTCTCCCCAATATTCAGCTGCACTATTATTTTCTGTGTATTGAAAACTACAGATTCGCTATTATTTTCTAGATACCAGAAAATGTTTATTTTACCATTACTTCACATTAAACAAAATACACATATAGGTATTAAGGAAGAAGGTAAGACAAAGAACAATGCAACAAAAAAAGTAAGAAATTATAAGATTGAAACAATTTGGCTACAGCTGAGTCAAAGAAAAAGGTCTAGGGAATCAAATCCTTGGGAGAACTCCTGTCTGTCACAGTGTAAACAGTTTGAAGCTTGCTGAGCATAATCTCTGTATGGAACAAATCCTTTACATTTTATCTACTGCAAGACTGCCCAAAAGAAAAACCTCACATATTACAAATGACAGATATTATAAAAGAAGAGTCTGTAGCACTGTAACGAACTGAAAGCCCCATATTAAACACTTTACAAGTATTTGCTTTTTTCTTTTAAATGATTACAGATTTATACCCAACAGCCAAAAATTGTCTCCGGAGGGGCCTAACTCTACAGTGGATTTCAAACCTTATAATGAAAATCTTGCAAAATATCTAACAGAAGTCACACTGAATTGGGATGTACCATCAACTGGATGTAAATTAATTCAACTTTTTCTAGTAGCACTTACAAAATTTAGTCATTTGATAAACCTTAATAATGTGCTAAAATGTGAGCCAAAATTTTCTCTGCTCATTCATTTCCAAAAGCTGTTTTTATGGTGCAGTATTATATTTGGTCTTTTGGATCCCACAGTGATTGGCATCACCCCAGGGGCCAACAATATTGGTAGCCAAGTTATGGTATTTGTTATTGTTGCTACACATCTTTGTAAACATAAGGAGCACATTCAATTTGGGTGTCACTGTATCAGACACAGTGTAAAAATATAATAACTGCCTCACGTTTATGGACTCAACAGTTTGACTGCTACTTTCCTCCTTGACACCAAGCAATTTCAGAACTAGATCCAGCTGTTTTCCAAAGGAGATGGCCACCCTTTGAAAATTATTAAAACATGCTATAAAGTATTAGTGTGTAGTGACAGCCTCCTTTACCACCCGAAATGTGTAAGTACACAACCAGCCATCCAGACATTTAACAGGGAAGACATACCACAACAAAATTTTGATATATTAGAGTAAGAATTTCCACATATTCAGCAGCCAAATAATTTGGTGAAAGGAGTGAAGAATTAAGACAAAAACTCATTTAATTCTCCAGCTGCATCTCAGTGCTGTCTGAGTCCTTGAGTTTACATGAGTCCAAATGGCAGTGTGTTTTGGTTTTTTTTTTTTTTTTTTTCAGGAGCGCAGATTTCAACCGCTTCAGATATCTGCTTGGAAGAATCCTATGGGATACAGCCCTGCAGAGAAGAAGGGTCAAGGACAGCTGGCTGATATTCAAGGATAACCCCCTTGAAGCTCAAGAAAGGTCCATCCCAACAAGTAGGAAACAAAGCAAGGGCAGCAGGAGGCTCGGATGGGTAAGAAAGAAGCTCCTAACTGAACTTGGGCATTGGAAGTAGAAGAGGCAGAAGTAGGGTCGGGTGACCCAGGAGTAAAGAGCTGCTGCCCCATCATGCAGGGATGCAACAGGCAACAAGAAAGGACTCTGGAAGTACATAAACAACAAAAGGAAGACTAGGGAAAATGTGGGCCTTCTGCTGAATGGGGAAGAGGAGCCGGTGACACAGGACACAGAAAAGGGCAAGGTACTCAATGCCTTCTTCACCTCAGTCTTTAGCAATAACACCACCCTCCAGGAATCCAGGTCCCTCAGACCAGAAGTAAAGTCTGGAGGAAGGAAGACTTAGCCTTGGTGGAGAGGACCAGATGAGGGAGAGCTTAAACAAACTGGACATATGTTAAGTCCTAATGGCCTCATGTGTTGCACTTCTGAGTGCTGGGAGAGAGACACGATGCCATTGCGAGGCCACGCTTGAACGGTGACGGCAGCAGGGAGAGGTTCCCAAGGCTGGAGGAGAGCAAAGGTCTCTACATTCAAGACTGGCTGCAAGGAAGGTCAAGGGACCTTCAGGCTAGACAGCCTCACCTCAGTCCATGGTGAATGGAGGTGACAGAGGAAATCCTCCTGGAAAGCATTCCCAAACAGATGAAAAACAAGAAGGTGACTTGGAGTGGCCAGCAAGGGGAAGCCAAGCTTGACCCTTCCACAACGTGGCGACTAGTTTGGTGGTTGAGGGAAGGGCAGACGACATTATTTACAGCAGCTCCAGTAAGCCTTCAGACACTGTCCCATGAATCATCGCAGACAAGCTGCCAATGTATGCGTCAGGTAGGTGGGCAGTGACGTGGACTGGAAAGTGGTGGAACAGCTGGGCAGAGGGTTGTGACCATCAGCACAAAGCACAGTTGGAGGCAAGTCACTAGAGATTTTCATTAATGACCTGGATGCTGGGGCACAGCCCACCCTCACCAATGACAGAAAACTGGGAGGAGAAGCCGATGCACCAGATGGTTCAGTCTCCTTCCAGAGGGACCTGGCCAGGCTAGAGAAATGGGCTGATGGGAATCTCATGCAGTTCAACCAGGGGATGTGCCAAGTCCTGCACCTGGGAGGAACAACCCCAGGCCTGGCTGGAAAGCAGCTTGGCAGAACACGACCTGGAGGTCCTGTGAACACCAAGCTGAACGTGCTAGCAATGGACCCTTGAGGCAAAAAGTCAGTATCCCGGGCTGCACTAAGAGGAGTGCTGCCAGCAGGCTGAGGGAGGTGATCCTTCCTCTGCACTCAAGCTGGTGAGGCTGCATCTGGACTGCTGTGCCCACTCCGGCCTCCCCAGTACAATGAAGATACAGACTCACCGGAGCAAGTCCTGTGCAGGGCCACAACAGTGCTCAAGGGACTGGAGCCTCCCTCATACGCAGAGAGCCTGAGAGAGCTGGGACTGGAGAAGAGAGGGCTCCAGGAGGGACTGGCTAATACATCAAAAGACCAGGCAACTTTAATTACACACAGTACTGTCTGCTTCACCTTTAAAACCGTATTTTCCCCAGAATCCTGGAATTATGAAACCAGTATTTTTCAAAATGGAAAAATATACATCCCTTAGTAACCCAAACGCTGCTTTGAGGTTTCACAGTAGTTATTTTGGGTGAAGACAAACCATACAATATTCAGGGCCAACATACAATTTAATTTACCAGTACAAGAAATGGAGTTGACCTTGTAAGTGAATTTCCACTACAAGAGCAGTTTTTGCTAATGGCAATTACTATTATGGACTTTGTAATTTACAGGAAACATCATCTTGTGTTTCTTAATATAGAACCCAATACTTAAAACACTAAAAATATGCCAGGCTTCTCTAATGAAGCCTGACAGAAGCTGTATTCACCCTTTGCTAAATCTCATCTCTCTCAAAACAGAAGCAAACCGTGAAGGTGCTTGTCAGAGATTCATATTTAGAAATGCATGTGCAACTGATTGCTGTAATTATTTATTAAAACCAAGACTCAGCCTTTATAATACATTTCACTTTGGCATGTTTACTGAAATTTCAAGTTAAAAGTTTAACTGATATATCACTAGTGATGAAAGTGCAAAAGTATCATGAAAACTAATTCAAGTATTCCACCCTCAATTCACTGGTAAGAGAGCAAGTAACAGCCTCCGTTACTGACTAGCTGATGGAAATAATCCTGCCTTCTACTTATTAAAGTAATTTGGGTTTTTTTTTAGAAAAAGAATCGTACCACAATCAAAAGAAGGCAAGTAATTGCTCACTAACCTCTGCTTCAGCTGCTTGTGATTGCAGGAGCTGTCGTATACGAAGAATGTCCTTCTCTATTTGTTGAATTCTTGCCACCCTTGCCTGAAATGAATGCATTTTCATGTTTGATTTTGTTCAAAAACTACTTTTACTTACTGTATAGAATGACAATATGAAGAGTTCTTTGCATATACAGCTGACTACAAAACAAGACTGCTTCATTGATGTGGTAATTCAAGTGTTCTTCAGAATAAAACACACGATTGCAAACATTCAAAATATAATGGTTAGGTTTTCAAAAAAACTGATACTCATTTGTATGTAACAGGTCATCACATGGTACACATTCAGCTACAGAAAAATGCTACAGTAACTTGCACAATTTTCTGACAAGTTGTGCAAATCTTCAGCAAATTATTTGACTTCCTTCTCAAATGTTAGAATTCTATCTTCTTTACAGAAATTTGAGAGAGATTTATATTTGTAGAGTGTCTTGAAGGTATGAAATCCTGAGTAACTTCTATTATGTTCAGTTACTACAATGATTTGGGATTTCTGCTTACGCACAGCTTCTGAATACTTTCTGTTCCTATGAATCTCAAAGAATTTTACAGACTAAGTACGAAGAATACTAAATACTGCTGCTTTGGTTTGTCTGGGATTTTATAGACATCTCTGAATCAGTCTATTACATCCATATTGCTACCTATTTCCCACTGCAACCATTCTGTGGTCAGTAAAGGGAATGTTAAAAAACCCCAAAGGAAACAGGATAGATACAGTCCATACAAGCTGTGCAGTGAAGCACAGGATGCATTATGATTCTGCTCAATGGCGAGTGTATGAAGTTATGTATCTCTGTATGAGCTTGATAATTTAATAAATTGACATTATTCAACTTCAAAAGTGGGCAGAAAGTAATTACCCTAATAGTATCAGGATATGAACAGAATACTGAACTGATTAAATAGTATTTTTCTGTGTGATGGACAGCTTAATAAAACGGACACACAGTTGAAAGAAATATCACGGTTATTTAACCTGGTTAACATTTACAATGCCAACACTAGAAAAGGCTTTGTGCATCTGGAGGACACTGCAAGGATCAGCGTTATAATCAATCTCATTTAACACTTTGGTAATCCGAAAAAGGAAACAAGATGAGCTTTTAGAAGGTGCTAATGCCAAAAGATACACATGGAAAAGAATCACAATGTTATCTAGAAATCTGGGAACTACAGAAGAAAATACCACAAAACAGAACTAATTCCTGAAACACGCATCACAAGCAGCTATGGGAAAAAGCATCATAAACGTCAACATTCAGTAGAGGCGTAAAGGTACGAACATCAGACTATAGATTCAATTTGAATGTGTAAAGCCAAGTATCCGAAAAAATGCCAATAAAATTTGAAAGCTGCACACACAGAACCTTCAGCACAACACGCATGAGGGCAATGGGAAATTCATCCCCCTCTTTGCTCCTGGATCAAAAAATTCTTAGGTATTAGGAAGGTAATATATTCCTGGAAATAACTCTGCATTGGTGAAGTGATGCGTGACTGACAGAGTATGTCTCTCATTGCCTTCAATTTCCCCTAAACTGAGTTTCTTTCTCTAGAACCATCAATTTGTTCCATAAAGGGCATCACAAGAATCTGAGTATCTCTATATATACACACCTAAACATGGGGAAGTATTTCTGTGCAGATGAAAAAATGTAAATACTGCACGATTTGCCCTGTATCACTGACAGAGTCCTCAAAAGGGACAGGAATTCAATCCACCCTTCCCAATTTTAGTCCATTAATTCTGTTATATTTTCTCACCAGCCTTTATTAAGATAAAATAGTTGGATAAAATAACATGTTACAAATTAGTGGGATTTCACTACTCCAGTAAGACTTACTATAACAACAACAAAAAATTCTGCTATATTCACAGTGACAGAAAAAGTCACTTTATATAAAAGTAAAATAAGGAGTATTATTTTAAAAGGTTAATTTTTTCCCCCAATAAATAAAATACATATAATAGACAAAATTATTAAAGGGTTGGTCTACATTTAAAACAAGCCCGCTAACAGTGCTGAAATCTTCATCTATATGACACTTCAGGATCCAAATTTTTATGTATGTTTGGTGGTCTGCTGCTTTGGCAAACTTTTAAGGATCTTGGGATAAATTCTTATGAGATTAAGCGTATCTCCTGAGATTTTAAGTAACTCTAAAAAAAAAAATCCTCCTTCTTCTGCAATGAAGAAAATAAATTCTATGTGAAAATTATTTCAGTCTTGGAGTTTATTTTTTACAGAAATTAAATCTTGTTTCCACTTATTACTAAGTATATAGTCCACAATATTGAATAGTCAAAATAAAACATGGATATGTATGCGTGGTGTGGGGGATTTTGGTTTGTGGGTTTTTTTTTCTGTTCTTCCCCCCCCACCGCCAAGTAAGACCTTTCAAGTTACAAACTCCAGGGTATAGTTCAAGTTGTTGTAAATAATGAAACGAGCTAAACCGAACTGCTAACAGCCTTCAGATGCATCTTTCTGAGAAACTGCTAGGCATGTGCTTGTACACGTTGTGTACAAGTTGTTCGAGTTGTTGCGAGCTAACTTGCTTCAGAAAGAGGAGGTTAAAGGAAACAAAGCCCAGTCATGACAGATGACAGAGGGAGGCCACTATTTTAAGGGCCAGAAGAAAGGGTGGCTACCACATCAATTATTTGGGCACCAGCGGATTATCAGCTCTTTCACAGAATAAATCTTTGGGACTGAGCGTAGAGGGACGTCTGCAATGCCAGCCTTTACACAGCTGAATGGTGTTCTCCCTTCAGTCCACATTCCGCACTGTGTTGCGTGTCACAGGTAGGGTGGATGGAAAACACAGAGCAGAAAGTTGAAACACCAGCAAGTTCACGATACTTGCCAAACACGAATGGTTCTGTTTGCACATTTAAACGTCACAGTGAAGTAATCCAGAATTTGCTTTTACGTATGTGTACACCAATGAAATTCTGCAGAGTTTTATCACCTCTCCTTGGTAAATCGAACCCAAGGAGAATTTCCAGTCAAGTTCACATGAAGCACATGCAGAAGTAGTTACTTCCTATTTTATAATCCTTATATAATCACACAGACCACTGACGTCTGTAAGTATGTAAGTGTTATACATAGAATAAAACAGTTGCGATAAACCTATTGGAAAACATTAATTCAAAAAACCATAAAATATTTCAACATATTCTTGCTAGCATTTTTCCCACACAAAATTAAAAAAGAACAAACAGGGAAGAAGCTACTTTAGGGAACTTAATTACTTTCACAGTGATGTAACTACAGCCAAATTGTTTCTCTGAAAACATTAATTTATTCTTTGCCTGAGCACATTTAGAATTTTGTCAGCAGGCTACCCTACCTATTTATCTTCCCTCTCCTTACTCCAGACTAAAGTTGTTAGCCGCAAGAGAACTTTCCCAGAAGTTCCAGTGCCAATGCCGTAACGCTTTCTTCTCCAACAGGGCTACCCAGATGCCTGCAGACAATCCCGACTCCACTCTGCCTTCACACAGGGCTGGTGGACACAAGCTGCACAGCTGAACTTGTGCAGGGCATCCCCACCGCTGACGAACCTTGCTAACACTTTGGTCACTTTAATCAGTGATGTGGATGGTGGCATTGAGTGCACCC